>NW_015112854.1:260141-440029 GCF_001443285.1 Poecilia latipinna
AGTCTGTTAGGATTCAGTTCATGTGGCAGATCAACAAAAAGTGGTGAGTAAATTGTGAAATGGAAGCAAAAATCCACATTAAGAGCATGAAAAATGCAGCATGTGTCTGTTTTCAGCTGATTCCAATGAAGCAAAACTCAACCCATCTGTGCTGACTCCATCATTATGTTTTGTTTAGTTTTCCAATGGTAAGTTGTAAGTAAAAATATAGAGTCTTAGTTACATATTTAATTTGGTCAGTCAAGCAGAATTCGTCCAGCTGCACGCATATGGTGTCATCGATTGTCCTTCAGACACGTTTGTTCCTTGGACACTATTTGTCTGTAAGTTAATTTCATTTATTGTAATTTCAGTATTGTGCTACATTTTATAAGAAAAGTTTGATGTTTTCCAACCAGAATTAATGCTACATTGTTAGCTAATTGGTGACAATTGGGAGCCATCTGTTTGCTGTAGTCTAGTCTAGTTGTTTTCTGTATAGTCTAATTGATATGTACTTTTGTGTTTTGTTACAGTTTTACAGATAGATATATGAAAAGGAAAAATCAACAGTTGAAAAATAAAACAACAAAACTATCAAGGACTGGATTATTTTTGACTAAAGTGTTAGCTAGCTGTCTAGTCACAGCCGTCAGAGCCATTACTCCCTGCCGTCCCCCCCTCCCACACATATCATAACCTCGCAGTCACACATACATATTCCTCCCCCCCCTTTCCCCCCCCCACAACCACATTGTTCTGCACTTTGCACTGTCACATTATCTGTATTTTGCCATAATTGGACCTGCTGCTACTTCTTTGGCATGGCTGAGTGCCTTTAGTTAATTTAGTTGTATATATTGTTATTATTATTATTGTGTGTTTGCTTATTTATACTGTATATATTTGACCTTTTGCACGGGAGCTGCAATGGAAATTTCGTTGAATTCTGTTCAGTGACAATAAATGCTATCTATCTATCTAGTTTTGTAAGTGCAACACATTGTGAGGGCAACATACCATCATTCAGAAACGTAAAAACTAAGGCGCAGCTGCAAAACAAGAGCTTTCATTACAGTATCCAAGAGGCTCCAGGTAACTCTGGAGGAGCTGCAGAGATCAACCGCTCATGTTTTATGGACCAATATTAAAGTTTTTAGTCTGCATGTAGAAAAAAAGCTGCTATATGGTGTAAAAAACTAAAAACCAGAGTGAAAGAAACTCCTGACAACATTTTAAATCTAACCATATCGATGTGTTATAAAGAATAAATCTAAAATATTGAAATAAATGAAGCTTGGGAAGCTGAACTGTCTTGATGTGACGCTGAACAGCGACATGAGGAAGACCATGGCTGTTAGCTTGTGCCGTGTTGCTAAGATGGTGTCCACTGTTTGTATCAAAGCACATCAAACATATTTGTGTTTGAAACTATTAAAATGAAGAAGTTTCTAAATGTTTCTAGATGGGGTCAAAGTATTTGTTGATTTTAGCTAATTGTAGTTGGCTGTGGTCCCTAAACTCCTGGAAGAGGAACAAATATATCAAACCACTTTTCCTCAAATGCACCAAAATCTAAAAAGAGTGAACCAAATCCACCTCTTTTAAAAAATAACTTTATTATCTATTGTGTTTAATCAAGTCTAAAATAATTTGCCCGTAGACTCAGTTTGATTGGAAACAGAAACTGAAACATTTGGTTAATTTTCACACTACATTGTGTCAAACAAACCAAACACATTGAAGAACCTGTTAACCTCCTCACCTGTGGGGGCGCTACACCAGGAACCACTGAAGGTAACGATACAAAAACCTCTGAAGAAAACACTGAGCACAACCTCCTTCCTCACAAAAACTAAACAAATGGAGGAGCGTCAGTAGGACCAGTTTCTTTTTGTGTTTGGTAAAAGTCAACAGGTCGTTCCTCCATTAGCGCAAGACACTTATGTTTCTTTCAGAGGTTGGACCAAGTCAGTGTTTTGTAAGTCTCAAGTAAAACTCAAGTCTTTATCCTCAAGTCCAAAGTCTGACACTTTTAATTTCAAGTCTTTTTTTAAGCAATGCTGCAATTATATGTTAAATGTAAATAGAATTGCACCTCTGTATTGCACAGTTGATTCTAACTTAGCTGAAAGAATGATCAGACTTTAAACTATAATTTTCCAGAACACAGAGATAAAACTAAGTATTTGAATATCCTGCAACTTTGCAATTTCTCCAACTTAGAAATCATGGAGGGTTTGAAATTTTCACCTCAGGTCCATGTCCACAGTGAGAGACAGAATCTAAAAAAATCTGGAAATCCAGGAGTGCATGTGCTATTATAAATGGTAATATTTAATCATGTTCTTTCATGATATCTCTTTATAGTCATGTTTCCTTTATTCAGTTTATTTCTCATGAACAGTTGGGCCCATTTGTTTCCATTATTGTCTTTTTTTTAATCCAAAATAATCCTCATAATCTGATAAAACTTTGGGTGTAACCTTGGCAGGATTATTTTTATGATCTGAACTTTGAGCCGTAACCAAGATCTGCTTTGGGTGAACCTGATTGGCTGCAGCCTCTCTGCACTGAAACATGAGTTATAAATCAGGACAAACCAGTTTCTGTTTCGAGGAAGGAGAAACTCAAACAGTCACTGTGACTGAGAGCAGAAATGGAGCAGAATCAGTTCGACCGAGAGACTTTCTCCTGTTCCATCTGTCTGGATCTACTGACGGATCCGGTGACGACTCCCTGTGGACACAGCTACTGTATGACCTGCATTAAAGGCCACTGGGATGGAGAGGATCAGAAACGAATCCACAGCTGCCCTCAGTGCAGGGAGACATTCATACCAAGGCCTGTTTTGAAGAAAAACCCCATCGTAGCAGCTGACTCTAGCCACATGCATAATAGGTAGATTCTAGTAAAGCAGGGATCACCAACTCTGGTCCTTGAGGGCTACCGTCCTGTAACTTTTAGATGCGTCTCTGTTCAAACACACCTTGGATCAAATAAACTGCTCGTTTCCAGCCTATTGCAGAGAGGAATGAATGCTGGTGACGGAATGCAGACATTTTGGAGAAGTCAGACATTTTGGAGCAGAGGTGAATCTAAAAGTTGCAGGATGGCAGCCCTTGAGGACTGGAGTTGGTGACCCCTGTAGTAAAGCATTGATTAATGCCTGGTTTTATAATTAATTAGCTGGACTTGTAGCTATTATTTTGTGCTCATTTGGCTGGACACCACATGGCATGACGAACCGTTATACCTAGGATTTCTGTCGGCTAATGTGTGGTCTCAGGTTTTGGAAATCAATTCTGGTAAAAACAACGCTTCATTAAGCAATCAACTAGTAGTTTTAGACATGAAACAGTGCTGCTACACCATGACAACAGACTCACCTTATAATGGAGTTTGCAAATTTGAAGAAGTGCATTGATTTGTTTAGGAGGCAAAAAACAGAGAGGACACCAAAGACATGAATACGACGCCTGAATAGGGTGTTGCTGCGATATGTCACAGCGTCCGCCATATTGAATGTGGCCTATGAGGCTACAGTGGAGAGGAAGTAAACTGTGAGCTGGGGGCGGGGCTTTATTAAAGAAACTGGAAAGTTTGGGGCAACACAAGAAGTGAGGCAGCAAAAAAGAAAATAAAGCAATTTGTTTCCCAACACAACTCCATATTGCGGACATACAGGCGATTGTTGTTGCATTTAGGACACAATTCGTCTTTGTATTTTTGTTTTTTTCAGGACTTTTGGACACAAGTTTCCTGTTGAGCTGCAAATATTGCAGTTTCTCCCCACATATTTTTTTTTACCCTTTCAGTAATGATTCCTTTGTACAATGAGATCATTTTGAGCTCTTTTAAAAAATGAAGTGTAACCTTTGTGCTAACTGTTACTGTACCTGGAGGATCCAATTGAGCAAATGTCATGTGAATCCTACATGCACGGCTGAAATGTACTCAATGATGATCATATTCCCTGCAACAGAGTCGACTGAATGTGGAAAATGATTCAAAAGGTTAATCAACAAAGTATTTGCTTACGTGAGTTTGTTTATATGATTTCTGCCTGATGTCTGTAATGTTTTAAATGTGGAAGTTTTGAAATTATTTCTTACTTTTTTGATTTAACAAGATGTGGATGAAAAGTTTTATATTTACACACATACCACAGTGTACATTCATTTATGATATTTCCATGAACTACGTTTGTTTATTTTGCATGAAGTCCTTTTTGTGCACCTTTGGCTACCAAATAAGCAACTTCTTTGTGCTCCGCAATGGCAATAAAGTTCTTGTTTATCTTCATCTAGGTGTGCAGCAGTTCATATGCAAACTCCTCCTACTTGGCATCGCGTTCGCCTCAGTGGACCGACAGACTAATCTAGATTTTATTCCCATATCTTCTCTGTCAGAGAGATTATCAAGCTCGGCCTGAGTGACTTGCATAACACTGCACTTCAGAACCATGTTGAGGAGTTTTCATTAATAAATAAGCTGCTAGTGTTTTGTTGTGTTTTGCAACTAGAGAAAGAAAAAAAAAACATTTTAGTTTATACGTTAATTTCTTCCTTTCCCCCACAATTCTCATCTGAGTCATGTAGAAAAATGATCCTGCTGGGAAGAGGTGAAATAACATGTTTTAAATGATGGAGGACAAGGTTATTATATCCAAAGCTTTTCATGTAAAAGGTCTAACTTGAAAGGTGTTGTGTAACACACTATAATCGCTGAAAGAAAGGAAATCTGAGCCAACAACTAATCACACCATTACATAATCAAGGACCAGTTTGTCTAGCTTTACCTATTCAATATTTATTAAAATTAAGAAAGTGCTCTTTACGCACTGTTTTACAAAAGTGTGATTTAGTTTTATTGGGTTTCAAAACACAGACATTTCATCAGGATTTTATCTGACATACCGGTTTAACAAAAATAAATAAAAAATATCTGAAATGATTGAGTGAATGTGTATTTAGTCTTTCTAAATTAATAAATATATTATTATGATTTATATCAATTTCACACATGGTATTAATGTGACGATGTGCTGAAGGTCGAGCTTTGCAAGAGTTCTTAAAGAGACAGAGACCAATTTTAAAACAGTGATGCAAAGAGAAATTTATTTTAAATTGTTTTTTATGTATTCAGTATTTTCATAACAACTGAAGCTTACATGGTTATGTGGGAAACGTATAAAAACCCTTTTTAAGGAAAACAAATTTGATACATTTTAAGAGAAGAATGTGTGTTTTTGGGATTTCTGAAATATTTTCTTTCAACCGAACCCATCCACGACTTTTGTAGTTTTATTTACAAAAGTTTAAAACGAACAGGAGAGGTCAGCGAGGGTTTTGGTACAGTTTTAGATTTTGCTTACTTTCCTGCTTCATAAACTGGTGGCAATAAACATAAGTGTTTTTCAGAAGCTTGTGAAAAACACGAGCTGACAACTGGAGAAAGTGTCCAATATTTTACATGCAGCTCAGAGTTCAGATAAAGCTCCTTATCCTCTATTTCTAATCCATTTTCTGTGCGTGTCTTCTGAAAGATCCCCCACCGTATCTGATTTATAGAGGCGATTTTTCTGTAGATGTGCCGCAGAGATAAGCCCAGCAGTCTATTATTAATATATCTACTCTTTCAGAAACTCTTGTATTGTATATGAACTGTGCTGCTTTGTATTTTTGCCTGAAAAACCTGTTGTTGGGTTGTTTTCTTTTGCTGCCCAAGATCTTGTCTTTGTTTTCCTTCTTACCATTTAAAAGCGTCTGCTTAATAACAGGTCTGTCACTGGGATGTGGTATATTGTGTATCCAAGACAAAAAAAAAAGGATTGCAGATGCTTTCTTCTTTCCAAGGGAAGGTTTTTTTTATTTATTTATCAATATTCTGGTCATGTTGATAAAATGAAAAGAGAAAATAAAGACAGGATTAGTGTCTGAAGAGAGCTTAGAGGAACACCTACATAAAAAAGTAAACAAAGGTGGGTAATTGGCAGATATAAACTGAATTTTGCAGGTATATTTTCTGCATATTAGAGGTATTTTACCTATTGTTTGCATTTTTGGTTTAACGTCTTTGTCAGAACAAAGACTGACATTTAGGCACATGGATCCATGCTTTATAAATACCCAATTAATTGGTTTTACTGTATTTCAATACAATTTGGCTTAAAATGCAAGATTTAATAGAAAGTTTGGCTAAGGTAAGGTGAAAAATGAAAATTACTGGACCAATCAGAAGGCATTTTGTCGCTGAACCAGAAGGAAAGGAGGAGTTTCTTGGAGTAACACTACACCTTCATTTGTTCCTCTGCTCTCCATGGGCAGCTTTTTGGATGTAGCCTTTTTCAGGTATGATATCTTTTATTTTTAATCACATTGTACTGGTTATGGGTTTCATTTGTGATCTATAAGTGTAGATGCTCTTCTTGCTCTATTTTAAACAGGATGATTACGTGCAAACAGAGCTGCTCTCACCTGAGGACACCTTTGAACCTCTGCTGTCCACCTTGGTTATTGTTATGCTCTGCGGTGCTCATGAGCACAGGTATGGCCACAGGCAAAACAACAATGTGAATTCATGTGTTTGCACACAAACTAACAGTGCCTTGCAGCAATTCTGTCACAACCTGAACCTTTCCTTGTTCTATGTGCTACAACAGAGACCATACATCACCCATTCTTCATGTTGTCATTGATCATTGTTTTTAAAGTCTTGCCACAAATTCTTAATTGGATTTAGGTCTGTTGTATGACTGGACCATTTTAGCATCTAATTTGTTGTTGCTCCAAATGAATGTTCATGGTCATTCTCGTACTGGAATGTGAATCTCTGCCTTCAAGGGGCTTTTGTAGTCTTTAAGACATGGGTGTCCAGCTCCGGTCCTCAAAGGTCAGTGTCCTACCAGCTGTACATGCTTAAACTTCCTCCTCAAGACTCCAGAGTCCTGCTAATGAACCATGACTGTCTTTGGACACCACTGGTTCAGGTTGACCGCCACATCTTTGTACGTTTGCTGTTGTTCTTGGTTGATTGAGCAGAGCTTTGTTTGGGATGTAGTTTTGTAACCCAACTCTTTCTCTTTCTGCTTTGGTCTTTGTTCTTTGCGGTGCTACTTGTTCACATCAGATGGACCTCTGAATATTTCTTCCAATAAGCGTTGTTTGGGTAGATTTCAAAGCTAATCTAAATCAAGAAGCCAAGTGTGAAGCAGGCGGGATGAAATATTAGCTCCTCCAAAGCCAAGCCCATCGTCTTCTCCTGGAAAAGTGTAGTGCATACTTTCCAGCTTGGAGGCAGCTTGGGGAGTGATGCAGTAACTTTACTAGCCTCTTTTGGTGAAGTGAGGGCAGAGCTAAAAGGTGAATCTTTACCAATCCATGTTCCTACCCTCACTGGTGGGCACAAAGTTTGGGTAGTGACCAAACAAACAAGGTTGTGGTTACAAGCAGCCAGGAGAAGACCCAATGAAAGACCCAGGAAACATTGAAGGGACCACTTGTCTCTCGGCTGGCCTGGGAAAGCCTTGGGAATCTCCCAAAGGAGCTGGTCCAAGTGACTGGGCAGGAGGAAGTTTGGGCTTTTTGCTAGATCTTCTCTCCTGGTGACCTGACCCCAGATTGAGGGCAAGACAATGGATGGGCGGACAGATGGGCCGTGAAGTGACCAGATTCCACTTCCTCACTGAAGGAAGTGTTCTGCCCTGTGACTCACAATGTCCCAAGTTGGAGACAGCACCATTTCCTCACCATCATGGCGGTGCACTGCTTCCCTTTCTTGTGATGCCAGATGGTGGACCTGAATTTTCTCAAAGTCGTTCTGTGTGGCCTCACCAAATTTCATCCATGCCAGAGTTTTTGCTTGGCAACCATATGAGCTGCTTTACACAGACCTGGACTTTTCCAAATATGAGCCCTTTAATTCCTGTTGTTTGGTCTGGAATTTGCAGTAATTTTGGGTATCAAAGTACTGCATGAGTACATCACAAAAAATATTGTAAAACCATCTGTCCTTTTCCTTCCCCTTCACATTTATGTGCCACCTTTTCTCGGTCCATCACATAAAATCCCAATAAAATATACCAAAGTCATTGGTTGCAGTTTAAAAGACAAAACTCAGTGTGTGAATATTTCTACAATCCACTGTAAGGTGAAAATTGTTTAACTTTCTAAATTCAATTCCACTCTGTGAGTCTGAAAGAAGCAATCAGAATGACCTTCGTATCTGTTCTCTGCTGAAAGTGAGGCCTCAGGGGATCCGAGTTTACCCAACATCACCATGGCAGCCACAGCTTCTCCAACAAGGTCCGATGTTCTCTTCCGAAATGATTTTCCAACTCCCTATTGTTCTTAAAATTAAGTCTGTGCTTGCTTTGTTCAGAGTGTGGCTCTTAGCAGCACGTTTAGTCTCACTGGTGTCCCCCGAGCTACACATAAACATTGGTATTTTATTTAAAATGCTGCTCCATTTCATGCATGTTAGGACAAAGCGTACCCGTACAGAGTGGAATAAAAGCATTATGGGCCGATTTTACAAAAATACTAAACAGTACACTTGAAATCCCTGAAAAGCTCAATTATAGTCTCATCTTCCGTTCTCCCAAAGGGCAAATTGGAGCCCAATTCAAGCTTCTCCCATTATCTGTACTTAGATTTGTTTTGATAAGATGAATGTTTCAGGATTTAAAGCCTCTGCATCATCTGAGTGGGTTCAGAGAGAGGGGTTTAATTTTCCAGCTCTGGTTTTGAACCCTTCGTTTTTTTTGTTTTGTTTTTTTTTGCTTTTTTCTGTTGTGAAAGGTTTGAAATAGTTGAAACCTTCAAGGGTTTGTGAGGATTACAGTGTTGTAAAGGGCCTTATGGTTGTTACAATGCAATGAATAGAATGGGTTTTGCAAAAAGCTCCATGAACACTCTTATTGAAATGTTCTTGAACCCCTGAAAAACTCATAACCACATTCTCACATCCTGTTTGGCTGATCTTGTTTCTTTTTGAGGGCTTTTGTTTTCCACGTTTCCGGTAACCAAACAGCCTGAATGGAGCATAGAAACAAGCTGTAGCTCGGTGAATCAGAAAGAGGACAGCATTTACCCTTGGTAGTAGAAAGAGTAAATTAAAATGTTAGTTTGATCTCAAGAACGGCCTGAACTTGCAGAGCTGAGATGCACACGAGGGCTGAAGGTGACATCGACAGGCCCGCAGACCGTCCAGAGGGCCGAGGGCGACTCCGTGACTTTGGGTTGCAGCTACATGCCGAGCTTATTGGACACCGGAGAAATTGACATTGAATGGTCTGTGCTCAGTCCAGACACTACCAAGAAGGATCAGATGGTAAGATGCAAGATGATGTAAAGAATCGTCCTGAAAGCAACAAAGCACTCAGGAAAACGATTCTTTTCTTCTTATTCATTTTTGGTTTTACATTCTGTTGAGAAAAAATATTAACTCACTAAAACCTTAAGTGCTTTATCTCAGTACATGTTGAATATGAGCCCCATGTGTTTGTTCAGCTTTTGCATGCAGCTGGAAGTCCAATCCATCACAATCTTTCTTTTAAACTGCCTTCCTCTCTCCAGGAAGCATCTCTGACACTGAATCCAAGTGGATTTTAAGAAATTTGGCTAGAAAATCAAAAGATTTCTCCCTATTAAGAATCAGAACACAAGCAGCTGTAAAAAAAAATGTTGAGTGCAAATCCTAAAACACTGTAATTTAGCCATTTTTCTGCTTTTAAAAAGCTTGTCCTGATGTGAAGTGGCTGTGCTTTCATTTTAATACCCAAAGTCAGTCAGACTATGGTTATATTTAAAGTGCAATCAATTTTCACCAAAAAAGCAGAAGTTTCCAGATGAATTAAAACAATTTTTATTTATTACAAACACAGATATAGTTATAACTTTAATTTACCAAAATAAAATGTTATTTCACATTGTAAAGTTAGAAGTTTGCATGAAGAAAAAAAATCTGAAATTTACTGGAATTATAAAGTTAGTTTATTTCTCTGCATTTTGCAGATTTATGCATTTCTAAGATTTGAAAGTAAAATATGGTTTTAGCCAACTGTAATAAATAAAACATCCCTCTTCTGAAAATGCAGTTCTGTGAAAAAGAATTAGATTTCATACCGATTCCTTCTGTTTTCGTGTTTTGGACAACTTCCAGAAATTGATTTAACCGTAAATTATGTTGTCTGCCAGAAAATCAACCAGTTCCTGACCCACAGCTAGAGAGAATGCTCTTCATGCAGCAGGAGATTTATCAAAAACACATCTTAAATCCAGCCCTTAAGTGACAAAAATAGAAGGTTTCAAAGTGACTTCATCAAAGTCTTTTCTTAAATTCAATTGGGATGACTTAAATAGACCTTTCATGAGTCAGAATAAAACAAGTCTGCAAATGGTAGTGGGCCAAAAGTCATTCACAGTGATTCAAAATATGTATGAGTTTATTCAGCTTGTTGTTGTTTGGCATGAAAAGTAAAACGGATAAATATGTTAAAGGGAGAATATTGATAAAAATCTAGGTGTAAAAATGAGTGGAGTGAGTACAACCATTCAAAAGATTCATATAAATATACAAGTAGATTTTCTTCCAAGCATTTGTTTAGTCGTGACTTTGAAAAACCTCAACAACGCAGATTTCTGAGAAATAACAGTTTGCATGCTTTTCTAAAACATGAGTCGACAGGGGCCCTTCTGCGCATCTAAAAAAGATTAGAAGGAACACAGCAATTCACAGAAAGTCATTAGCATTCCTTTTGGGACGTGCGTTCTGACCCACAGATTTCCACGAGTGTTGAGATTTCCCAGCTAATTAAGCAAAAATGTATTTTTATCTAGCTGAATTTTTTCTCCAGCTTGTTTGACTGGCACAGGGTGAACACTGGGTGTTTCACTGCTGCTTTGTGAGAAAACTTCTCCCTGCTGTCTGGTTGGAAGTGTGCCAGCATGAGCGCAGAAGCTGGACTCCACAGTGAACTTGCAGTGAAACTTGAACAATGAGCTCAGAGAGCTTCGAGAAAGAGAAAGTTACAGTTCTGCTGGGATTTACATCTCTAATCAAGTGTTGTTTTTTTAAAGCTTGATTTAATGTTTCTCTCGTATTGTTTTCCAGCTTCTGTCGTACACCGGCGGCACCGAGTACCACCATGGAGGTCCTAGAGTTACTGAAGGCTTCAGCTTTGCTGCAGGCGATCCCTCCAAGGGCGACGCTTCTCTCTCCATCGCTCAGCTGTCACGCAACCACACTTCTACCTACCAGTGCAAAGTGAAGAAGTCGCCTGGGGTCGACACCCGCAAGGTGTCACTGGTGGTTAAGGGTAAGACTGGACACTGACCTGTCACATGGCTGCATTATTTATGGGAGTCGCTTAACAAATAGAGCTTGAGACAGGGTGAAGGAAGCGTGTTTTAAGATGTCACAGCGCTGCTCTATTGGCAGCTAAAAATACAGAAATGTTCAGCCTCTTTGAACGTTTTTCTGCGTGTTTTTCTGGGAGTTTATGTGACGAACCAACAGAAGTTCATCTATCATGTGAAGTGAAAATGATACACAATGAACAGGCAGGTTAACTTTAGCTAACTAGCTGATTATGTTGGTTTAAATGTCTTTTAAGAAGTTCCAGTGACCTTAAACACTTTCTTTGGGTCTTCCAGTAGTACTTACAGTTACTGCTGCAGAACAAGCTATCAAGAATAAGAAAATACAAGATTTTGACCTTTCTTTTTGGAAATAGAAACAATAGAGGTGTCACGACTTACCAGTGGCATTTGGTCATTTCACTCAAGTAAGAGCAGAACTACTTTAACCTACTTGTACAATAACAAAATGTATCTTGCGATCTGATCCAATATTTAAAAAAATCTAACTGGACAGACAAAAATATGAAGTTCAAATATGAAGTTCAAATTCTGGTATTTTTAATGCAGAAATGAACAAAATGAAATTCTGTCACTTAAATATGACTGAGCAATCACTTCAGTAATTATCTGCCTGTTTACTTACATGGCAAAAGCAATAAGTTTGCAATTCCATAAATTTTAAAGCTCTTGGTGTCATTATTGGTTGTGAAGGACTCAAATGCAGGCAAGAGGCAGACATGATTGTTTGAGGGTTGATCATTTAGAGGTAAAAGGAGTGGCTGCTAAATGTAAAACAGTCTAATTACTAGATGTGGAAAAAAGCTGACTGAGAACAAAAAGTTAGGCAAATAAATATTTTTACTTCCTAGCAGCTTGCTGAGCTGCTTTAATGTACAAAAGAAAAGTAATTTGGTATCAGCTGGTTTGTTTAAATGTTCCTGTCTGCCTCCCTAACAGTGCTAAAGCCAAAAACGTTTTATTTTATCTCTGATGCCGTTTAGTTTCTTACCAGCAAATGCCACACACAACCCAACCTGCTGGAAATGAAGCCAAGATAACTTACGTGTTCAAATGTTATTGCAAGTAAAAGTTTAGGAGAGATTTTTATTTTCCAAGACGTACCATTTTCGTTGCTAATTGTAGCTCCAGGTAATTTCACTTTTAACTTTCTACTTTTTAATTGTACAACAGATGCTCTTCTAGGATGCTTTGCGCCAATTTAAGACTGAATGATGAAAAATAAATTAAAACTTTTAAGTTTCAGGAGTTTACATACTGGTCAATAAGACACGTGGCTAGATGTGCTAACAGTTAGCTTATTCTAAAGCAGGGATAAATATTAGATCAGTAGAGAGTTTATTTTTGCTTTTTGTTCTGCCATTTTTCCTGCTGCTTGTAAAAAGTTAAACTTTATTTATAAGCTTAAAGGCAACAGGCAGCGGGACTTTTGGTGCTAAGGTTGTGCTAATAAGTCCAGATGGAAGCAGATTCCCGATTTTTGTTGTTCTTCGCTCTAATTCTGCTGTAAGTGACCTTATTATAAGTAAATAATATTACTGTATGTCACATTGAATGTTAGTTAGGAAAGTTCTTCTGTTTTGGTTCTAATATTTGCTACATGAATATATTTCTATATTTATCGCCAATTTTGGCAGGCTGAAATCTTATCAAGTCCAAGCAGACCATTCCATTTAATGGTCCAATGAATCTGATAAGCTGGTGACAAATCAAAACAAATGTTTACTCACTTTGCAGTTCACAACTGTAGTTCCTTCTGCATGCATGATGATGAAAACAATCTTTTAAAAAATGATTCAAACTTAATTAGCTAGTGTTTCCTCTTTGGGTGTTTTGTTCTGCCTTCGTCCGAGGCAACATTTTGGAGACTTATTGTAAAAATAACCTTAATAAAGCAATACCTAGTAGGGTTATAATGTTAATTTTATTGTGAAACTTTAATACCAACTAAAAATCAATCCCAAACTTCATCAGCCTAAATATACAAAAGCATAAATATTGACATTAACATTGGTATTGGCCAATGTTGGTCTTTTTTTTTTTAAACTTATCCATATTAATCAAATTACTAAAACTGGGCTGATAACTGAAAACTGGGATTATTCTCCTATTGTTGCCTTTATCCACCCACACAAAATGTGAAAAATTGGCATTTCTTAAATAGTTTTAAAATCTTTTCAGCAGTGCTTTGACAAATTAAGACAATAAGACAAAGAAAAAACGTCAGGGTCATGAAAATATCTATATTTTAAAACTCAGGGACACAGTCATTGAGGGAGAATATATATATATATATATTTTTTTTTTTTAAGTGCCTGCAACGATGCTTTGAAGTGACCTTGGATGAGAGCAGCTATTGTAGGGAAATGTTCAGATCTGAGGCCTTGGCTTTTCTATAGTTGTACTAATATTGCAGTCATCGCCTTCTCTCATTCTGACCTTTAATATCAAACTTGTAATGAAAGGCTTACAATCTGAAGAAAGCACTATGCTGGTAACTTACATAAGCAGCTAGCAGTTTCAAAGAGACAGCGATGAAAGGAAAACTGCGAGGTAACGACTCACTTCACTTTTCTTCTTTTTTAGATTGTTTTATTTTTTAGAAATTGATCCTAGATTTGATTGGAATTAAATTATTTTTAAGCTGCTTGGTATTATTTTCAAAAAAGAGGGCTTGTTCATATTATTTTAATTCAACCAAACTACAATTTTGTTTGGATTTGTTTCTCTTTTCCTTGTCAGAAGGCACTATTTAGTTCATTGAGCATATTTCAAAAGGTATTGCTTTATTTGCTCTCTTTTTCAGTCGTTCCCCTTTTTATTCAACACGTCAACTCACCCTGCCTGTAAATAAAATAAATGCGACAGAAATGGCGATGCGGGAAATACCCCGATGGTTTTGTGATTGCAGTAAAACCATCTGTGCCTCGCTGCTGGCTGGAAGGAGGAGAGCTGGTCGGTGGAGCCGTTTCTCTGCACTGCGAGTCCTCTGAAGGATCCACTCCTCTAACATACAAGTGGCGGAGAGAAAGCAAAGACCCCATGCCTGCTGCTGCCACACAGGGTAAGTCTGACCTCTGTTGATGTCATCTTGTTACTGCACATCAAAGTGTGTGTGTGTGTGTGTGTGCGTGTGTGTGTGTGTTTGGAAAAGGAGGCACTGTGTTATTGGATCCTCTGTGCACAAAATCGAAGGACCCATTGTCTTCCTGACTCCACAATAGCTGCCTATTAACTCTCTCCTAAAAGGGATTTACTGTGGTTTTTACAAATTATTGACATGATGAGTCATCCAGGAGAAAAATGAAGAAGTAATAATTTGCACTCTCGAGATGAGCGTGCAATTATTTTCCGTGGACTTTGGTGCATTAGCTGCATATCATTGGCATTTTGTCCCGATCACAGATTTAGCGAGTTGTTCTTTCCATTGTTTGCCACAAACTACAGACAGTGGCTCGCAAAAGTATTCACACCCCTCGAGTCTTTTTTTTTTAATATTTGACGCTAGAATCAAAAAATGTGTATTTTGTTGAGGTTTTGGTGATAGACCGACACATAGCAATGCACAAACCGTGTTAGCGCTACCACATAAGCTAACGTTGACAGTTTTCCTTACTTCCGTTACCAGGGGCTGGAGTGGAGGGGGCACAGCCAATCAGCTTTAAGGAAAATACGTCACATTTCCTGGATTGGCTGCTTTAGCATTTTAGTGTATAGGCATGGTAGCTTCAAAACCTGTTATATATATATATATATATATATATATATATATATATATATAAATCTATGTCTTGCGAATACCTGAAGGAGCCACTCTAGAAATAAAATTTAGGTGTGGCTCCTTTACTCTGTTACCTGTGAATAAATCCCATTATTGACTTCACAAATTTGACTCGTATTGAAGAAGAACGCTATTGTTGGAAGAAACCTGAATTTCTTTCTGCACTTTTTGTCACAAATGAAGTAGAGATATTCTGATGGATGCAACCTTAACATCTAAGAAAAATGCAGAGATGACACTTTTCAATTGGAAGAGGCAAAAAGTAGCAGAAAAAACCTTTAGGAGGCTATCAGAGACAGGACAAAACATGCAACCAGAGATTCAATGAAATAATCCAGATTAAGGAATTACTACAAAGCGCTCAATATAAGGTCTCCCTCTGCAGCAACAGTGTTGTTTGTCTGAGCACGTGAGCCATATAAAAATTATTTTTCATCACGTGGAGGGGCGGAAAATGTAAATTGGTACAAATCTGAGCAGTTTACAGGGAAGTGGTGTTGTTTTCTGGATTAGATCTCTGTATGTGGCAATGTGCGTTACAGACGGCTCAACCGGGGAGTTGAGAATCAGCAACCACACACAGAGCTTTGCAGGGATCTACCTTTGTGAGGTGAACAATGCTGTTGGAGCCGAACGCTGCAGGATCAGCCTGAGAGCCAACAAGCGTAAGAGGAAAACACACACACACGCACGCACGCACGCACACACACACCTGCATAAAATCATGCGGGGCCCCTTTTTGATTTAAGGTTCCTGTTTTGTAGCGTTGCCGCAGCCTCCTCATGGCTCCACTTCGCTTACATGTGGCGCTCGGGGGACATGAGTGCGTCACTCTTAATGACGGCAGTAAGAGGTTGCTTTTAATGTCTAGAAATAACTGTATTTATGTAATGTTCTTGCTTGTGTTTCATGTCAGTGTCTCTTTGCTGCTGAGTCACAAAGTCACTGAAGAGTAAAGCCAAAATGAGCCTGCTTCCTGTCGTTTATCTGCCATCTTCTGCAGGGAAAGGTAGCAGCAGAAAAAAGAAGAAAAACCTCCATTTAAACTACAGCAAATAACAAGACTGTATAGGAGGGAGTTCAATAAGTCTATTAATACACAGAAAGCTCTGACTGAGGTGGAGAGCATGGCTGTGTCTCTGTGGGGATGAATGCAGTGGCTGAGAGCTCAAGTAGGTACGCTCCGTGATTCAGCCTGATATTTCAAAAAAAAATCATCTCTTTTGTATTTACACTCTAGTGAAAAAAAAACACATTGTTTTGGAATCTCAGTCTCCTGCCTCCTGAATCGTGGAGCGAGCTTACGACGCTGACATCTTGTCGAGTCCTTGGCTCCTTGACTCAGCGCTCAGATTTTTGGCTCCGGGCGGTGAATGATTCATTTTCGATTCAAGCGCAGGCTTCTGTTCCAGACCAGAGGTTCCGGCCCTGCGGCTCAGGAACGCCGCCAAGGGGTTTCAGGATAATCACCAGGACATTATAGAAAGAGTTTGCCGCATAGCGTTTTTATTTTTTTCCCTCTCGTACGTCTCTGTGTCTCTTCTGATCATCGTTCCTCTCCAAGCTATGGGAACATCTTAGATAAATAACACAAACTGAGGTGAACATGTTTTTTTGTGAGCTGTATTATGGATTAAGACTTCAGCTCATCCAGCTGCACCGGCGTAACCCAGGGCTGCGTTCTCACCCCACTCTTCTTCTCTCTTTGCTCTTTTGAACCTCAGTGGACCGTCTGAGAAACTCCTGAATATCACAGATGACAGCACTGTTTTGGGCTAATCCAAATGCTAACAGTATGGTCAGAACCACCTGGTGCTAAACTAGTCAGGACTGTGGAGATGATGGCGAACTTCCAGGGCTCACTCGTCCATACGAACACTGTGGCTGCTGTGAATCACTTCCTGTCCCTCTGAACCAGTTCGCTCATCCACAAAACAGAGCAGGACCAGACTGTAATGAACATTTACGTCTGTGGAGACAGGTTTAGGGTCAGGAAAAGGGCAGCGAACATATTTGCAAACCCCACACATGCTGGACACCAACAGTTTAGAGCTTTACTTTCAGGATGGCGTTACAGAGCAGAGTTTGCAAAACGGAAAACAGTAAATAAAATCCAAAGTGAGGAGATACATTTTGTTTCAATTGGATCACTTCTAGGTTTTCCAAAGTGTCTGAGTTGTTAGTCATATTTTGTTGTGAAGATCTGAAGGGAGAAAACGATTAACATATAATCACTGAACATGCAGCGCTGAGTGGTTCAGTTTGTGGAGCGGCGCTGCATGTCTTCCCTTTTCTCTCTGCACCATTTCCTGTCTACTCACTGCTCAATAAAGGCCACTAGAGTCTAAAAGTATTTTTTTTTCTTTAAATAAATGCTAAACATGAACAGATTTTTTAGAGACGTTTTTCTTTTCAGTTTCACAGTTTATGAATCAGTGTTTTTTTTTTCAATAAACGGTTCTGAAATGATGTGTGGACAAGAGTGTTTGAGCTCAGTGGTTGTTGGGCTGCATTTCCTCTCAATAGGTCAAATACAACAACCGTCAGCTCTGAAATAAATAAATAAACTGTATCTGTATGTTCCAGATTAAAATAGATACATCACTGTTTCACTTAGAGATGAAGATCCTGAAAGATGGTGAAAATATACTAATTTATTGACTTGCTCTGTAATGTGATATTCAGATTATTAACTTGTTACTTCATTACTCTTATTAGAATGAGAGAAATTTAAATCAAACGGTGAAAACAAAACACGTTTTTCCTCCATTTTGTAAAAAAAACTGAAACCAGCAGCCCAGTTGAAATTGAGCTGCTGTCACTGGGCTACTTCATTTTTTAGATGAAGTCCAGCCTTCTAAATATGTAAACTATGTGGTTAAATTCAGAGAAATGTTTAGATAAACCATTAAAAGCTAGAAAGATGAATATGTACGTTGTGCATCTCACCAGAACTGTGTAGTTCCTGTGTTACATTTATTTTCCGCTGCTGCAGCAGACCTCCAGCTGTGCAGCAACAAACATCAACAGACCCAATTTAGCTATGAGCCTGAGATTTCTTAGCAAGCAAGAATGACCGAGGTGGAGACAAAGGTGTAAGATTCCTGAGAACGTGTTTCATTCCAAACATCTCTGAGCTGCGAGACGTCGCACCACAAATCACCTCAAATATCCTCTTTGAATACCTGACATCCATTTCAGCGCCATTAGACGCTTTGATTAGACGAGAGAGAGAGAAAAAGATTAGGGGAAGTGAGTTTCTATTGCCTAGAAATTAATTTCACAGCATCCAACATCAGCAACAGATGCAGAGTAAAAGCAGTCTGATAGAATAAATGTGTTTTACAGATCCAAACAGATCTGCAGTGATCGGGGGGAACGTTGTGGGCTCGCTTCTCCTCGTCTTCATCTTACTGGTGTTTGCTGGGGTGCTGTACTGGAAGCTGGAGGACAGACGCCACCATGATAGGGAGTTCTCCAACGAGATCAGGTAAATCCTCGCAGCTCATAGAGGACTTAGAAGCCGAGTTAAGAGAGCCGACAACTAAAACTTCTGCAAGAACTCGACGTACCCTCACTCCTCCTCCTCGTTCTCGTTTGAAACTGAAGAAGCTTTGTGAAGTCGAGATTGAGTAAACTTTCAGATCAGAACAAAAAATGCTGATTAAAAACATCAGAAAAACCTGAAACACTCAGAAATAAAGCAGCTCTGAAAGAAATTAAAACCAAACATCAGGCAATTAGAGTCACGCAGGAGGAGTGAGTAAATCGCAAACACACATGATGAGAAAGAGAAGTGGCTTCCCTGAGGAAAACAATAATAGTTTACCTCTTTAAACTGTAAAATATATTGTACAACATTTGGCAATGTACAAAGAGAGATGCATGGTACCAGGTTGTAGCATAAAATGCAAAAAAATGCAGGGTGATGTAATTAAGTATCAGATCATAAATTGGTGGGAAGCCAGTATAATAATAAATTACATACATGTCTGATTATTTATTATTCAGATCTCACTAAAACCAAGCAAACCAATCAAACTAAACCAGAAGGAAAGTCACAAATAGCAAGCTACGCCTCGGTGTATAATCTGCTGGTGTATATATACCAGATGTACCCAGAGGTTTCTGATATACACACAGAAAAACATCATCAGACACTCACTGACTAGACACAGACTTGACATTGGAGACCTTAGAGGCTGCAGAAGACTTGAGACGACCAATATCATCCTATAAATCTGCACTGCATTATGTTAGTCTATCGCATTAAATCACATTAAAGATTTTTGCTGCAACATGACAAACGGTGAGAAACCTTTTGCCAACACTTCCAAGTAAGCTACTTGTTGACTTGCAAAGCTATTTTTGCAGCATTTCATTTAAACCCTGAATATAAAGTTTCACTGGTCTGCAGATAATCTAACTCCATTTCGGCGTCTCGGTTAATTGTGTTGCTTAAATGTAAATTTTCTGTCTGACGCTTTGGCTTGGTCACGTTCCCCCCTCGGGTTTCTGCCTGACGCTTGCACCGCACTGTTCTTTTAAACTTTGGAACAAGATTTGAAAGAGACATTCAAATTCCCCCAGAGAGCAATAAGAGGACGTTCCCAGGTGCTGATTACTAATTGGGAGCTTAGCAGCAGATTTGTACAAACGTCCCGACTGCTCCTCTTCCTCTGGGTACGCCTCCACAGCTGTCTGTGTTTCAGCCACTAAAAATGTGTGATCGAATGTTTGAAATGTTCTCTCTCCGACTCTAAACTCTTTATTACACTCCATTTCTTCCTGCATTACGACTGGGTTTGAGACTCACTGTGCATTTGTGGATAAACATTTAGCGCTGTGGTTGAGTTCTTTGCAGCCCTAAATGTCAATTTCTGTCCTGGCTTCTGAAGTTTTTCCGTTTCAAAGCCAGTCCTTAATAGGCTGCAACTCTCTGCTAAATGTAAATATTGTTTGGGCTTTTTGTTTGGTTTCTAATCTCAGCTGGACATTTACCACATGCTTTTATTGTCACTAACAATAAAAGCATGTGCATGTGTAGCATGTAACATATTTGAGAACTCTTATTGGCAGAATTGGTCATGTTTAATGACGTTGACTTAGTTTTTAAGCACATTTCTCAAGCGATTCAAGGTTTTCCACAAGCTTAATGTTGGCCTGCTTTCTCTGGCATTAAAGAGGCCCACAGCATGATGCTTCCAGCACCATCCGCGACTGTCCTTATAGCCTTTTTAGGGTTTGAAAGCCTCACATCCTCCAAACGAGTTTCTTTTCCTTGTGGGCAAACGGCTAAATGTTCATCTGCACCTTCCTGAAATGTAAAGCGAGTTTCTCTGTGGAGAGTTTTGTTCCAGCAGCTCGAAGGTAGAAAAACTCAGGGTGTTTTAAACAGCAACATCCAGCCAATGTTGACTGCTTTGTTCATTATAAAGAGCTTAAAGCGATGTTCAGCCCTGCCAACAGAAGTTATCAGATTTTTTTCCCCTCTCAAAATGTGCATTATCTCAAAACGTATTATTGATATACTAAAGCAAACACTTTGTGCTGGTGGGAACCTTGAAATGCCATAAACATGCAAGTTTGCTTCCATTAAATTCTCATCGTCGGTTTTATTTACACAATAGTCTGAGTGAGCGTTGATTCAGTTTTCGGTAAACATAATTCCTTCGGTTAATCCCTCAGTAAAACCCGACATATTTGCGTCCTCAAATATTGTTGACATTCCTGGAAAAGATGCGAAGAGCAGCTTTAAAATAAACCTTCCAGATTTGTTTCTTGCTGTAGATCTGGGCGACGTGGTGAGCGTTCAGTTCGACACAGATCTATCTTCCCTGAAAGGCTTTGCTCTCCTTTGTTTTCCAATTTCTGTCACCACAAGGGAAAAACAAGTTTACAGTTACTAAATTAGACTTCCTGGAATTTTAGTGGTAAAATATGAATAAAAAGTAATTTCTTACTAATTTAAAGTGGCAGTACATAAAATCCACATTCTTGAGCTTTACATGATGCTATAGTGTTATTCTTTTATCAACAACATACCTGGAGTTACAGGTTTTTCCATGAAACTCCTCAGAAATGCCGTTTCCAAGCTGAACTTCCACTTCAGAGACCAACTCTCCTCTGCAACTTCCCCACACGGCTCCTCCAGACTAGCGGCAGCAGCTATTAGCATACACTTGCTGAGTTTGTCATTCAAACTACCAGTTTTTAAGTGAAAAACTAGTAAAAACGTTAAATTCTAGAGGAACGTTGTTGTGATGTCATGCTGAAGGCATCAGAAAGAACAAGAGCTTCTTAAAGAGACAGAGGCCCAAAATCAAGGCATTATATTGATTGTGTTATGTGCCTGGAAAATACATAATACTGCCTCTTTAACACTTGTTCTTATACTTATTTCACAGTTAGTAGCACCAATGAACTTTTAACTTCAAATAATAAGGTGAAAATGAAAAATGCTTCCATTATATTTGTTTCATATTAATTGTCAGAGGTGGAAGCTGATCTTAGTTGGTAGTGTTGCTGCCTTGCAGCAAGGAGAACCTGGATTCAAACCCTTTCTGCGTCTGGGTTCTTTCCGGGTAATCTGGATTCCTCCCACAGTCCAAAAACAAGATGTCAGTTCAGCTAGTCACTTCAGTTTGCCCTACGGTGTGAGTATATGCATGGCTGGTTGTCCTGTGTTGTCCTGGACTGGCTATCTGTATCCCATAATCACTGGAGGTGGGAAACAATTTATTAAAGCTTTGCCCCCCCCCCCCCCCTAATTTATAAATCTATTGAAATTAAAGGCTTTTATGATAGTTTTTTCCACATCTTTATAATGATCTCAGGGTTAGCCATTTCTACTTTTTCTGATTAAACTGGCTCTGTATATCCGTCATACTTCGGGTAACTCCAGCAACGAATAAAATGAGGTTTATATTTTATTTGAGCAGAAAAACCTTAGATGTGAAAGCAGCAGTAATTCTAGAGGAGCTCAATAAGCTCTCCTGTAAGGGGTGTAATTTAAGACTAATGGATTTTATTCTGGAAAGACCTTTGTGTTATTAGCACAAATATCCAATTTAACCTTTAATAAAATGCAATTTGCTGCCATTTTGAACTTATTACCTGAGTTTTTTGCGTGCTTGTCCTCAAAATTGGGTTTGTTTACAAAGTAGATCACAAATAAACATCACGATGTAAATAAGAGCTGAACTGAGGTGAAATGAGTTATTTAAGTTCGAATCAATTTGTAATTAACATTGCTTGAGTGAAGACTGCCGCCGTTTTCAGTGTGTCTTTACGGATTTCCACGCTTAGCTACAGCAAGCCATTGAATAAGATGATTAATTTAATTACAGAAAGTTTTCAAACGAGGAATGCATTTAAAATCTCGGCGTTTCCTTTCCCAAGGGGTTCCCTGCTGCTCTGAAACGCCACAGAAATAGAAATGTACGACAATGAAACGCACGGCTGCTCAGAGGCGACGATCTATAACTGACCCTACATTTGACATCTCTGGAAGGGTTTCTCCTTTTGCAAATAAACACCGTCTCCTAAAACCTGCTGCACTCTATGGAAAAAAAAAGAAAAAAAAGAAAAAAACACAAACAACCCACAGGCTTTCAAAGTAGACACTGAAATGTGAGACCCATCGGTGTGGGAGGACAGCGTTGTATACAGGAAGACGCCGTCCTTGACAGTGCGAGCGTGTGGACTTGCCCATGTAAAAGAAGTTCAGTTCTCCTTACAGTAAAACCGTAGAGAAAAGCCTGGGATTACAGGAAAGTTTCATGAGAGCGAGACGGGTCAGCGACACTTGAATTGGTCCAAATGAGTTTCACAGCGCTAATTCCAGCAGTTAGCCATCAAAAGAGGCAGTAATAAAACAAAACCTTTCTTTTAAGTTCATACAAGTGAGGTTGAACCTATTAAAAACCAGTGTTGTAACCATGGAGACGAGAGCAGCTATAAGCTATATGACTCAGCCGCAACAAGACAATAGACAAATTCAAGCTGAAGTGTGATCACAGAGTCACATCAGCCCATTGACATGAATTTCACATTCATTTTCACAGAGTCGGTGCATTTCAACCAGTTTTTGTCAGGATTCAAGGTGATGCGGCTTTACTGAATTTTAAAAATAAGAACCCAATGTAAAGGCTTGAATTTCTAAGACACATTTTCTGCTCCTCATTGGCTCAAAAACATACGTACAACCACACTAATATTTAGATTGTAAATTCCTCTTTATTTACACACTTTTGACATTAAATCTGAGTGTATATTTTAGAACTTAAAATGGTTGGTTTCACATTTTCAACAAGTCTAAGATCAGAAGCTAAATGTTAGCATGGATTAGCGATGACAAAATCTGTTTTCTTGTGTTTTTGGGATTGTTCTAATTGTATGTCTTTATAAGAGCATCACAGTTTGCAGTTTTACTTCTGCTCGTCAAACGTTAAGTTTTCATGAAGGTGAGCTTTCATTCTTATGGATAGCTTATTGTTAAGCTAACTGAGAAAGCTCAAGCTAACTTTAGCGTAGCAACATTGATATTTGTGTTCAGCTATCCCCATTCAATGTTTCATATTTTCTGTTCTTTTTATTTAAAATGATTTTCTTTTTTTATTTATTAAAAGTACACATAAAGTGTTTTGTCCTGGTTTTTAACCAGGAAGGGGTTAATTTTATATTTTTAAACTGAGCACAACAAAATGATGTTTCCCACTGCAACAAAGATAAGAGAAGGTTAACCGGGTAAACACGGGGGCTGGAGAGCCAAAACAATCAGCTGAAAGACACTTTATTCAGCTTTATGAATGCAAAACCTGACGTGGAAAATAAAAACTGCAGCCGATTAGCTTCTGTGACTCTGTGTGGTGGATTTAAATAATTTATTCGTTGATTTTTAGATGTATTATTATTTGAACTGGAAAACAAATCATCAAATTTATTTTCTGCAACTGAGGAGCCAAAATAAAAATGCTTTTTAGTGAATGCTGCATGTACGCTTAGTGGTTTTATAACCAGCCCAGAGAACAGAACACATCGACATAAATAACTTCACCAGCAGCACGAATAAAAATGGAAATACTCTGGTGTGAACCATAAGCCATTTGATTTAATTTTGTGAATTTTGTTTGTCAGCTCTGAATTATTCCACGTTACACAAAGAATCCCAAATACCACTGCCAGAAAACCCACCTGGGGCAAGAATTTTCCGTCTCGATTCACCAAAAAGAGTTCTTCTACTCCCAAGAGCTGGATTACAAGAGAACATAGAATGAAATCAGTCAGACGTTTTAACTGAAAGGTAAAAAAAAATGAATCCAAGTCAGTTTTTGCACCTTAACTGAATGCAAATGGAAAGTATCTGCTAAAAGTAACCAGAGTGAATACTACACTTGAGCAGAGGAGAAATCTCTGAAACTAAGCTGCTCTGGGACCAGCGTTCAAACATGCTCTCTCAACTATTGTTTTCAGAATAAAGCTAATACTGTGGGAAATGCAGGCACAACTAAGGGCATAAATTTAATTTAAATAAAACTATCTGGTAACACTTTATTTGAAGGGGTTTGAATAAGAACATGACATAACCCCTGTCATGAACATGAATAAGCCTTCATGAATATTCATGACTATTGTCATAAAGCGTCATTCGGTAAATTATGACACTTTTAATACAAAGTTGACATTATTCAAAATGTCTTTGTTATGACAACTTGACATTAACCAATAAATCATTACTGTTTAAACTTTACCTTTAATAACATAAAGTTACCTGATTTTTAAAGTGCAATCAGTAATACTTTTATAACAAATTTATATCAGTAATGATTTCTTGGTTAATATCAAGTTGTCATAACAAAGACATTTTGAATAATGTCAACTTTGTATTAAAAGTGTCATAATTTACCAAATGACACTTTATGACAACAGTCATAAATATTCATGAAGGCTTATACATGTTCATGACATCTGTTATGTCATGTTTATGACAGGTGTTATGTCATGTTTATGACAGGTGTTATGTCATGTTTATGACAGGTGTTATGTCATGTTTATGACAGATGTTACGTCATGTTTATGACAGGTGTTATGTCATGTTTATGACAGGTGTTATGTCATGTTTATGACAGTGTCATGACAGTCTTATTCACACCCCTTCAAATAAAGTGTTACCAACTATCTCACATGAAGCAAGACCTGTTGGCAAAAAGCTCCAATTGTTACATAGTTACGAAGAATCCGATTTGGAGCAAATTTAGTTCTGCTCAATCAATCAATCAGGTCCAGTTAAGAACAAAGTAATAAATAAGTAATAAAATTTGAAAAAAATAAATAAAACTAAACAACGGTTCCAAACAATAACTTTGTCCAAGGAGTTATGGGGTCACAACTACTTTCTTTTGAAAGAAACAAAAATAAAATAGACAGTAACTGAATTCTAGGAGACACAGCTAAACACAAATATACTGAGCAGGGTGTACTTTCTATGGGAAATAAAAAAGTACACAAAATAAGCAGCAGCAGCTCCATCAGTGGCTTCAAAGAAACGCATAAAAGCACAGAACCGTTGGATCCAAAGTTTTGTCCTGAATGTCTTTATCCTTAAACGAGATGAAGCTCAGAATGCTAAAACCGAGATTTTAACGGTAGCAAAGGACAAGGGTAAAGTTACTGCCCCTTCGGTGTCGAGTCAGTAATCTTCATGAGAAAAAGCTGGACCTTAAAGAGTCAGCAAGAGAGGTAAATCGATGATCATCTCAGCATCTCTAAAGGAAAAAGCATGAAATGATTCTCAAACGAGTGGGTTTGGTGCCTGTGTTGTGAGATTTAAAGGTCTTTTGTTTTAAGACATTTAAGGACGTTCAGTTGGAAGCAGCAGCTTTCTTTTGTTTCTGTCTCCTCAAAATACTTCAAGCTCACTTCTTTCTCCTCTTCTTCTTCTTTTATGACGTTTAACAGGGAGGACGTGGGGCCACCCGACAGCCGCCCGGTGAGCCGGCACACCGGTCCGCAAACCGCTTACAGCTGGGCGGATCAGAACGATGTCACCTATTTCACACACAATCCCTCCAGCTACAAGCAAGGACAAACATGCAGCGGTACGCAGCGTGACGCTGGAGGACTTTAACCTGGACACTGCAGGGCCGTTTGGACAGGAAAAGAATATAGAGGGAAGTTAAATGTACATGCAGGGCAAAATGTCCAGTGTATCAGAATTTTAAAAATAGCAATAAACACATTTTTGACACTTTAAAAAGTGTAAAAAATATATATATATATATATATATATATATATATATATATATATATATATATAAATATATATATATATACATATATATACAATTTATCTCAAGCATTTATTTCTTGTAATTTCGATAGCTATGACTCAATAGAAAAACCCAAATCCAGTTTCTTAGAAAATTTGAATATTATGTAGGAAAAATGTTAAAAAGTACAAGAATGTTGAGGCCTGCAGCATCATATGTGGGGTTCACAGTTGATACTCTTCACAAGAATGGAAATTTACAAGCTGATAAGCATCAAAATATGAGAGGAAAGTTTAGTGGAAGAAAAAAATAGTTGGAAAATGGTACATTAGCAATAAGAGAAAATATAGCCAGAGAAATCAAATCTTTTGAATTTAATATATAAGTATGTGTGCAACGCATCCATATAAACGAAATGAACGTAAATGTCTTAATTGAATTGCTGAAGTATTTCTCGTGAGGGGGAAAAAAAGTATTCACGCTTTAAATCAAAAGAGATATTTATTTCATAATAGACCTCATTTGGAAATACTCAACCATTTCAAAAAAACACGATCAGGTGTTTCATTTTTTCTGGGATGAACTGACAGGAGTCGACATATCAACAGTCACATGCAATGGGTTTTTCTCCACCTTGTAAAAAAACAAAACAAAAAACAAAACAAAACGACTACAGCCCTGACGATCAGCCGCCTCCACCAACTCTCCCTGGTTTTCTCCAAACACAGCAGCCCTGTTTGTGTTTTTGAACCAACACTCGAACGTTTCCAGAGGAGTCCGATCCGCTCGGAGCTGGTGTGCTTCCTGTTTGCATTTCCATCCTCAGAAATCGTAGAAACTGAGGCGTTTCTATAGATTTTTGCTGCAAAAAGTATGGCTTTCACTGTAGAGGTCGGCAAAAAATAATTATGGAAACTCTAAAGAATTGATTCAAATAAAGGTGCAATAAAAAAAATGCAGAGAAAAGCAACACTAATTGATTGTGACGTGATTTTAGCACCAGGAATCGACTGGGACCAAAACAAAACATGAAGCACATCAACTGTCCCAGTTTTTGCTTTCAGGGGAAATGGAGAGCCCTGAAAATGAATTCGCCACATAAACATGTTGATCAGAGTGAGGTTAATGAACCGTGTGAAACAAATAATTAAAAAAAACAAACAAAAAAACAATTAAGGCAAGGTAGAAAACTCAAAGCACGGCTGGATTTGGCTGCTGCTTCGCCTCTGGAGTTCAAAAACAACTTGTGATTCTGTGCAGGAAACGACGAAGGAACGATGCGTACAGGTTTAGAAAGCGTGACATTAGGTTTGAACGTCTTTCCCTTTTTGCATCCCACAGGACTGTGACACCTCCACAGATGTGAGCTGTGCGTGTGATGGGCTAAACCCCCCCACCAAACAAGCTGCTTTGTGTGAGTCCATCCAGTCTGGAGTTGATGTCTAAAGTTGGATCTGCGCCGCGCAGCCCCGTCAGTAAAGTCCTGTGCTTGTGGACGAACCGGGAGCCTCTTCACTTCACCGACTGATGCGCCACCGTTTTTTTTTTGTTGTTTTTTTTTCTCAAGGCACCGTACTGTACATTTCTATTTAATGTGTGTGTACATGAGTGTGTGTGTGGGTGTGTGTATGTGGGCACATGCATACACGGAGAAGTAAAAACCAGTCCACAAAGTCGATTCCATCCACTGGTGTCAGCCCACAAGGCATCACCATGACAACTAAGGCAAAAAAATCTCTTGACGTGAAAACACCGCTTCGCTTTTTTTCTCTCTCTCCTTATTTTAGTTCGTCTGATCCGACTCCCCACAATAATCATTAGTACTGATAATAATCTCTATTCAATAAATTATCTATACTGTACAATTAATTCACCTGGCACAGACCTGCAACAAAGGGGAGCGTTTTTCTTTTTGCAAAATAAAGCTATCGACAAGAAGTTCCTGCTGCGTCCTCGTTATAGTAAATTCTCTGCTGAGCACACGGAGGCGGACACACAGCAACGCAGCTTTTTTCCTTCCATGTATAGAACTTAAACAGGACACCTTGCAAAAAAAAAAAAAACAAAAGCTGATGCATAATAGAGGGATGGGAGGGGGGAAATTAAGAAACCGAGTAAAAATTCTTGCAGAAAAAGTTTCCAGCAAAAGGCATGTTGCTCTTTTTTTTTCCTGGAGAGAGTGAGTCATTTCCTCTGAGGACAGCAGATAGAACTTGGTTCCCGATTCAAAAGGAAACTGGCTTCGCCGGCGAGCGAGTGGAGCTTTACTGCACTCCCTCTTCATCCACGTAGGTGGAGGGAAACCATCCGATCTGCAAACGGGACACAGAGCAGCCGTGTTAATTGAGTTAATTTATTCCTCGCCTGCAGAAATATAAACATTTTGCTAACAATGAGTGACGCTTAGTTAGACACCAGGATGTACTTTCTGTACAAGCACCCATCTGTGGGTAAACACTAAACATCCAGCTGGAAATCAGCTCTCAGAGTCAGTTTCATTTTCATACTTACAGATAATCGGGATTGACAAAGTTGCCATTTTTGTGATAGTGATGTGCTTCACTGACAGAATTATTTCATATTTTTCATTATTTATGTCCACATTTATGTCGTTTTGCTTCTTCTGGTTCAGAATTGTGACATAGAAGTCAGATGAAATGCGACACGACCGCATCCGGTTTAGTTCGACGTGCACAACT
Source organism: Poecilia latipinna (assembly GCF_001443285.1). NCBI lineage: Eukaryota > Metazoa > Chordata > Actinopteri > Cyprinodontiformes > Poeciliidae > Poecilia > Poecilia latipinna. The sequence goes on from NW_015112854.1 coordinate 289,252, forward strand.
CAGATTTCCAGAGGACGAAAACATCGGATTTGAGTCGTTCAGACTGCCAGGAAAAATTCAGATGTGGATCACACATCCTCAAAAAAAACCTGAATTTGGGTCGCGTTTGCCTGCTGTGTGAACAGATATTTTTGAATCAACATCCTGCTTAAAACAGAACTACTATCTATTTTAAGTTTTCTAGAAGAGAAACCAGACTTTGAGCTCAAACGCTCCAAGCGCATCAAATCGCCCCGAGCTAGATGCGTAAAATGCATTTGGTGTGAAAAACCAAAAAGAGTTATTGTTTAACAAAAGCAATAAAAATTAACAAAGACATCAAACTAGAGAGCATAATTTTTTTTTTGTAAAGATAAAATGTAACGTGTGTCCTGCACATATAAGAAGAATTAAATGTTCCACAGGTAGTGCAGGTGTAAAAATAGGCAGCTAACAGCCCGATACTGAGAGCATGATGATGATGAAGGTGGTGACAGAAGAAGTGGGAAGTGATTATAAGTTGAGTTCAGTGTCAGGGGGAAAAAAAACAGAAAAACGAAGCAGTTTTTCAGCTCTGAGGTGTGGGCTGTGAAGACCCTGCAGCACCTGCCAGATGGCAGAAGAGCTGATGACAAGTTTCAGCTCTGAGTCTGCTGCTTGTGGCGTATTCTGAAAATGTCATCTAGTCTGGGATAAGAGAGCGATGATTTTCTCAGGATGTATTCATGGCTCTCCTGAGGATTTTCCTATTAGACTCGAAAGCTACGCTGTGATACTGTTTGCACAAAGGTTTTCAGTGGCGCAGGGAGAGAAGGCTTTGAGCAGCGTGACAGACAGACTGACTGTCCTCAGAGACGTGTGTCCCCAAAGACTTGAAGGACAAGACGATCCCCTTTCCTCCACACAGGGGAATATCTTTTGTCCCTTTGATATCTATGGTCAAATTAGAGGTCGTCTCCATGTTTGGTTCTGATTTTTGGCGATGCAGAGCAAACTCGAACGAAAAGATCTGAGGCGTCTGAAGGTTGGTACAATGGCAACAGGTCTTTAATGTATTTTGTTGCTCAACAAACTACATCAGTATTTTATAAACTGTCAGCACTAAAGGCAAAACAAAAAGTCTATTCTTTGAGGTACAGGAAGCCACAAGCTGCGTTTGCATCACTCGAGTTGTGATCAGCATCCAGATGTCAATACTGGTGGAATTGACAAAGAATACAACAGGAAGTGGTAGGAGGATGAGAGTGTGGGGTGTTTTTTAATGTCTTAGTGCATGACATTAAGGACTTTAGAACTGGGGTGCTGTGCTCTATTTTCCTAGTTTTAGTGAGAACTCGAGCTGCAGCATTCTGATTTTTGAGGCAGACTAAAGATAAATGTATGAATGAGTTCCTTCAGATCTTTCTGGGACATTCGTCTTTTAATTAAGAAATGTTCTTCAGGTGATGGAAGGCTGACTTTGTAGTAATCTTTATGTGTTTCTAAAGGTTCAGGTCCATCTTCACCCAGATTTTGGGCCTGATTACTAGTTCCTAACTCTAATAACTAAAGCTGCATGCTGACTCTTCATCATTCCTCTATAGGTCCAAAGATAATAACTCCTTTCCTAACTTTCAAGGGACGAGGTATGGATAACTTGAGGGAATGGATGAGTTGCTTTCTGCAGGTGGTTGTAGTTAAATGCCGACAGCATATATGTCAATTATTTGGCTGAAGCCCTGTTGGCATAGCAACTGAATGTGAGATGAGAAGCAAACGAAGCCCATGCTGAAATGGTAAAACTTCTCACAACAGAATCTTGCAGCTCAGATGTTTGAGCAAAGAGAATCAGGTTCGAAGCGGCTGCAGCTACAGGGTTTACTCTGGCTGTTCATTAAGTAACATGGAGTTTTTCTTTTCTATTAAAGTTTCAAATAAAGTTAGGAGCAGAAGTGGTAACACAGCATGGAAAAAAAAATCTAAATCAGACCATTTCAAGAAGTTGAAACAGAAAATTATGGCTTTGTGACTGCGGGAGCTTAGAGCATGGACTCCTCCTGTCACCACAGGAGCGCATTAGGACGGTCAAATGTGCAGCTTAATGGGGACAAATTTCCAAAACAGAGTACTGACATGCTATCCACGTTTCACAGAAAGGTTCTGCCAGCCACCTGCTTTAGGGTCTTCAGTGGTTCAATCATTAAATTTAATCTCGGCTGTTTCAGACTTTTATCGTAGCACTTACCCGTCCGTTAGCCTCTCCTTTCCACCAGCCCTGGTCTCCGCCAATTTTGCTGTATATTTTGACGATGTCTCCTTCCCGCAAGGACAGCTCCCTCATGTCGCGTGCTGCAAAGTTATATCTGGCCACTGCCGTGCTCACCACCCGAGGAGTAAACACTGGGAAATGGAAACAGTGGGGGCATTGATAACATGCATAAACGGGGATCCAACACGTCTCATTTGTCAAAATGTCATCCTGTTCCACACAAATTTCAGATTTTGACATCCTCTACTCTAGGAAGCTAGTATTAAAGTTCAGTTTTGTAGGTACACCTCAGCTGTGAGAGACAGACTCAGACCAGGACAACTGTCAATGGTCTACTGAAGACCCAATGAACCACTGAAGACCCAAACTGATTAGTGAAAGGAGACTGTTGCCTAAAATCTCTCAACACATGGCTCCATCCATCCTCTACACAATGGTGCAGTCTTGGTTCCCCAAATCAAGCCATTTCCCCCCCACAGCTGGATATTTAGGACGATGTTCCTGGGATTGTACTCATCTTTCTTGGATGGAGTGAGTACCAAAAAAGTTTCCAGTCTCATCCGACCACATGACTTTCTCCCATGCCTCCTTTGGCATATCAGTCGTTAGCAAACATCTGATGGTTCTGGATAAATGCTATGTGCTGCAGGATGCTAATCCATGGTGGTGTAGTGTGTTACTAATAGCAGCCTTTGAGACTGTGGTCCAAGGTCATTGTAGCTGATCTCTGTTTTCTGATCCATACTTTTTGATCCTCCACGAAACGAGATCTTGCAAGAAGCTTCAGTCCGAGGGAGATTGAAAGTCACCTTGAGTTCCTTTCATTTTCAAATAATTGTGTCAACAATTGTTGCTTTCTCACCTAACTGTTAGGAGAGGTTCCTAAAGATGGACGAACAAGTCTGTGATTGATTAGGTCTTTAACAGACCTCGCTATTCATTGTAAGTGAAAAAACCTGAAAAGTACTTGCTTTTCCCGCTGTTATGTAATGAAAATTACTATTTGTAACGATTACATATGAAACCTGTTGTACAAAATGACAAGCAAGCATGGGAATAAAACAGAAAAACATTTTTTTCTTTCATTTAATGAATAAAATGTAATTCTTGCAAACATTGCAGTGTTGCCAATGAAAAGTGCCTCTGAGAAGAAGTAATGAGCATGAGAGCAGATATGCTGAGTAGGTAATTTGAGGTTAACAAGAGCGAGAAGTCAGCGGGAGCACAAAGGAGTACCTGACCAGAAGGGAGCGGAGCTCTGAGAGGAGAAGTTCAGGCCTTGTGGACTGAGGAAGGAGAAATTGTAGGAGGCGCAGGTTGCTGCTGATAGGAGGAAACGGAGAGAGAGAAAGAGGGAGAGAAGAAAACAAGAGAAGAAATGAAGCTGGAAGACGTTTTGAGATGCAGGCATGCTGAGCTAAAGCAGGAAACGCAGGAAGAGAAGATAAATTTCACAATTCCACGAGCAAATTTGCATATTTACAGAGTTCATCTGTGGCTCATTCATAGGTAAGTAAATAGAATACAGTTTGTTTTTTTGTCCCACGGTGAAGGTAAACATGGGACTGTTATTCAGAGTTAACATGTTTGACCATTAAACTAATTATTTAAGTAATTATGGTGGACGGCTGGTAATTCCTGTTGAGTTTTTGAGTGTGCCACCTTCTGCCATCTGGAATTTACACCAAGGAAGCTGTCAAAGTCACATCATCGTCTGAGCTTCCCACAGTTGTTTAGCGGCGTAGTGGAGCTGAATGAAAAGGCTGAAATAAAGTCTCTTATTACTAGTTTCTTTTTTAGTCTCAGCCATTTTCACGTCTAAACGGTGAGAGGACACAGCTGCATCTTAAAAATCAGCACACTTTGCAGAGTGGAGGTTAGGAGAGCTTCTAAATTTAGCTGAGACAGAAGGGAAGCAGGGTCACTCTTCAGGGTGAGGGGAGAGAACAAAGGCAGAGCAGGACAGACGCCAGCGCAGCGACAGAGCCAGTATTCATACAGTCTGATGCTCAGAGACGGCAGCCAGTTCTGTGGCTCCACAAACCTCTGGGTTAGCTCCCTTTCCATTTTCTATCCCGCACTCCTGCATTTAACTGTGTCATCTTCCTATTCTTCTCTGTTCCCCACCGGCCTGCCTCAATTACTCTTTGTATGAGTCAAGAGAAGCTTTGAAATTGGCAGGAGCCGAACACCAGGAAAGCCAAAGTGAGTGGGAGTGAGTTTAGTCTGTCTGTTGTTTTACCCAAAGTTACCACAAATACGCAGCATCCGCTGCATATTTCGCTCCCCTAAAGGCTCATTACCAAAGCCATCATCAGTCATAAAGCCAGGCGGCCATGTGGGGAAAAGCAAGTTCATCTCTGGGCGCAGAGATGAACTTGCAGAGCTCCACATCACAGTGGCATCACAGAAGAAGGCTCAAAGCAAGGAGCCAGGATTCTGAACAATGCAGAGATGTGCAGAAAGGAATGGCTGCTTTGTTTGTTCCAACCTGGTGAAACGTCACAGGGGGAAATCAAGTGCTGTCCTGGTGGTGGAAGAGGACAACATCAATCTCACGCCACAGAAAAGTTCACATTTTTCTGTGGGGCATGATTCCGATTCACAGATTTTTCATCCCGCATGTCTAAATATTCTAAAGAAAATGCCTCTTTGGGATCTGAGACGTTTGTTTAAAGCATATTGAGGTATATTTGTTGTTTGAACTATAAAATATGCAGCTCTATGTGCTTTTAATGCGGTCCAGCCCCAGTGAATACCACCACAGACACAACAACGTTCAACAAAAACATGTTTACCATCGGTACCAGTAAGTGTTGGGAGAGCTCTATACTGTGGACGCTCTCACGTTTGAATGAACTGATCTGGATCTGGTACATTCAACAGTCACAAAATGAAAAGTATAAACTCTTCATTTTTTCCCAAAGGGAAGATCTTTTCTTCCACGCTGCCTAAACTTCCTGGTGATGTTTGTGACCAACTGACCAGCCGGTTCATCACAAGTGAAGCAACAAAAGGGGTTTTAACAACGAAGCCCTGACAGTGAACCACTGGACATTGTAGTTTCATCGTCGTCATTAAGCTGCAATCCAATTATGAGAGCAAAAGACGCTGATTAAACCAACTTCAGTTATTATTTGTTATGTTCTCACCCTAATTACTCACAAGTCTCTAATCCAGCACAGAATCAGGAAGTGAAACAAAGCAGGAGGAAATCAAGCAACATGCTCTCAGATGGAGTTTGCAGGTTTCGGGTTGTGTTGGAATCGACCTCATGTTTGCTAGCAGGAAGTTTGGAAGCGCTGCTGAGGGGAACTTTACCTGGTGAGCGTGTGCTAGCCCGAGTTAGCGAGCGTTCTCTGGACTTGTAGGGATGCCTCAGCGTGGTGTCTAGCAGTTTGAAGCTTTCCTTCAGTGAATGCGACTGATAGTACTCCACCAGCTCCTGTTGCATGGCAACACACACAACGTGAGCAAAAGTATTCGCACTCCATGAGGAAACTCAACGTAAAAGTTCAAGGCATGAACTGGAGTTGTGGCAGTTTGGTCTGGGATTCCTAAAGTGTTATTCTACATATCCAGAAATTGAAATTTATGGTTTTTAAATGACTGTATCTGAACGGAAACATGAAAAGTAGCTCCTTCCTTACCAGAAGACTCTCAAACTTCTTTGCTTCAGTGATGTGGATCCAGTTATCTTTCTCGATAACCTTGATGTGTTTCACTTCATCGTTGAATCTGCACAGAGGAGGAGGAGACTCTGATGTAATCAATCTGAAAACCTCCTGATTCGTAATGTCAAAGTTTTATTCCGGCGTAATACTTTTATGAACACAGCGCAACTGAAGTCGTTTTCTAAAGGGTAAAGATTTGTTCACTTATGCAAATACATGAGAGGCTCGTCCCCGCAGTCCTTTTGCACCTGTGTTAAAGGCTTGGAAGCAAATTTGCGAATACAACCCTAATTCATCACTATGTGACAGCTCCAGCAAGAGCTCAAACAACAATATCTGCGTGGAGCACCGTCTCCAAGGAGAGAGAAAATAAACCAAAAAAGCAATTATGGAAATTAGTTGGAGCCAGAAACGGGCTCTGCACAAGCTGGCCGGGGTTTCCTGAGACACTTTCTGTCTTCCCTGGGATATAAATAAGAGCCGGACCAGCTTCTCCTCCAGCTTTCTGTGAAATGCTCACTTGATGCTGATGGCGAAGCGCTCAGCCTCGGCCGTCCGCTCCCTGATCAGGTACGTCCCGCTGCAGTGGGACTTCAGGAGGTTGTCCGCCTGCTGGCGCTCCATGTTCCCTGCAAACCTAAAGAAGGAGAAGAAGAAGAAGAATTGATGGCATGCTCTAATTATTATAATTTTTTCCCAGAATCAAATTCCTAGAATTCTCTCTCTCTTTTTATGAACATAAAATTTTATTGTACATAATTTTACAGAGGTCAGGATCTAACAATGGAACCTGAAAAACCAGAGGATAAATCAACAGATTGATAGTTCGATAGGGAGTCAGAGTGGTTAATGGCAGCTCTGCATGATAAAAATTAGTGTCCCGGCCCTTTAAATCTAAAACGCTGAGATGTTAAGAGTTACATACCAAGGATATCCATAGTAGTCTGCTTCTCTTGATGACTGCCGGCTGGATAATGACTGGAAAGGCTGTCACAAACAAACGAAGGAAGGAATGCATTATGCAGAGAAACAAACAACCAGACGACGTTAGATTTAAACAAACTGCAAAATGTTTCTAAGTTTTCCTCAGTTTCCTCCTGCTGAGATTAGTTATGATTCATTAGTGGAAGCCCTCCATGCAGAGCCGGCCCACATCGGAACAGCTCAGCACATGGGAGGCTTTCACTTTCGAGTCGAGCTTAACTGGAGGATTTGCATCTCATAGGAATATTCTGAATGTGGATGACGGCGAGATGCCACCCTACAGCAGGAAGCAACGGCGAGGGCTAAAAGCCCGACCTGCACAGGAGGCTGTATGGGAATGGCTAACATGAAATAAAGTTCATAATTCAGAGAAACGACCAACAACACCTAAAGGTGTTTTGTTTGCACTGCACAGACTTCAGTTTATTCTCTAATGGCAACAACATGAATAAAATGTGAAAAGTTTTGGCTGCGCTTTATTTTCAACTTCCTTCTATCATTAATGTTTAGAAGAAATTCTCATTTCAACATAAACCTCTCTGCTCGCTTTGGGTTCATGTTTTGGTTGTTCTGCTGAATTTCAAGTTATTTTTGTTGCTTTTAAGGTTTTCTTTTCCCAGGATTGCCCAGTATTTAGTCATATCTCTATAGCATTTCCAAAACATAATGCTGCCACCACCGAGCATCAACATAGGGATGGTGTGTTAAGGATAAGCATTTGTATAATAAAGCAATTCTATGCAGACAATTTTAGTTGGGGTTATTAGATTAAAACAGTACAAATGCAATGTTTCTTTTGTTAAATATTTTCTTTCCATTTAAAAATGATGCCTTAACTTTGTGTTAATAAGTCGATATCTCATAAAATACCTTTAAATTGGTGGCTGTAAGGTTATAAAATGGAAAAGCTTTTTGTGCTGCATTTTCTGGACATTTTGCCTGAAGAAATGATCCTGAATTTCTGCTGAATACGCTTCCAGTTTATGTTGGACAGGCAGTAAAACGGTCGCTTTAGAGTAAAAACCTACCTTCGGGTCTAAGTAAGGTTTTACACATGAACTGGGAAAGAAGCCACTCTTTTGTGTTTGTATCAGCTTCCCCTGCAAGACAGAAATAAAATGTAAAAAAAATATAACATAATGAAAAATTGCATCTTTTTTTTTTTTTTTTAAAGATTTTATGGAAGAAAGCCAACCGGTTTTAAGAACAAGGGGTTAAATATCTTGAATTATATAATGAGTTTATAAAACTCCTCCAGCTGCACTAGTGTGTCCATAAGATGTGAATCTTTGCTGCCCCCTAGTGGCGACATCATAAGTTAATGCAGGCAACAGGTTTAAATAAAGCAAAAGCTTTTGCTCTCCTGATACAATGAGCTAAAACTAAGCCAGTAAACCAGTTTGAGAGATGCTACATCCACCACATCAGATTGGATTCTGACAGGTCTCACTAAAAAGGCAACGAATCCATCAAGATTGCTCATCAGCGTCAGACAGAAGCTGGAGTGCCTTCACCGTTTCCTCCCTGCAGCGATCGATCGGGAGCCGCAGCAGCCCTCCGACTTCGCGCAGAGAGATTAAAACCAGCGTTCTGTAGAGAAATAACCAACTTTAATAGCCAAGATAAATTCACGGCATCACAAAGTCGCCCCGAGTCGCTCTTGGAAAAGCAGAGCCCGACATTAGTGGATAAAAATCGATTATGCCGCCGAGACAATGAGAGACCCTGCAGCGACATCAACCATCATGTAAAAGAATTATTTATAATAGAGAAATCACCTCTGCAGGTCTTAATAAGACAATGCAATCAGCAGAGCCGCTCCTTCTATTTTCAAATGTAAAACACAAATAAAAAAGAAGGAACATAAAGTAAATTGCAGGTTTATGTGTTAATGTTTCTAGTATTATTGACAGAAGTGTAAAAATAACAGTTTCTAGAAGGCTTTCCAGCCATCCTGAAACTAATGACTTCCATAAGTCTCAGCTGACTCCTCACAGAAATATCAAGGCCTAGCAATTAACTAAATGTGTTAATCAGCTTTGGCAGTAAAGCTCTGTCTGTTTTCAATACACCATCAACTGTGTTCTTTTAGTAAAAGGCGGGAAAAAGACTGAAAAGCTGGTAGAACTGCTTTAGCATCAATAAGTTTCGGTGTTTTCTGTCGTTTCTTGCTTCACGTCCCACTAGGATATGATGATCAGATTGAAGTCTGGACTTTGATTATTGTTTTCCAGCCATTCATCCATAAATTTGCTGCTGTGTTTGTGTCTGTTGTCCTGTTGATGACCCAGTTCTGGCCAAGCTTTAGATTTCAGATGGTGCACCGATTATTTCACCACAGAAAGCTTTAACATACAGAAATGCTCAGTCAACTCGAAGTTTATGCAAAACAAACCCGCATTGATGTTTGTTTTGAACATCATGACCGATGTCTTTGTGTTAAAACATGCCTGTATGTGAAAGAATACAGGCATGTATTCTTTAATTAGTCTAATTAATGACTAATTAGTGTCATTAATTCACATCTTAAGCAATAAGAGATGCCAGTCGGTGCCTCTAGTGGCTAAATCATAAAATGGCAGCTTATCTGCAACAACTGAGCTTGAGCTGAGTTTAAGCCATCTGCGACCTCCTGCAGTGTATTTAAAGCAGAAAGTACCACTGGAAAATAAACAGTTAAAACCTGCATGTGATGGGGAGGTCTCTGCTTGGATAAGACCAGAATTAAATTGGTTTACTGATCCAAGATGTCTTAGAAACATGAGATAAAGGGCGATTACTAAATATGAGATGGTGCTTACTAAGCCACTGAAACAGAAATGGTTGTGCCTAAATAAAAAAATACAAATAAAAAATCAGTTTTTGGACTGTAAATTAAACTTTTGTGTTAAAAAAGTCTTCAATTTCAATCATTTTTTTTTTATTTTCAATGTCTGATTTGATTTATGGATTTTTTGTTTGTTTTTAACCTTTTTGAAGATTTTTTTTATTTATTTTCTCCTACAGATTTGCTCCAGACTGCAAAACTGTTAGAACTCAGTTTTGCAGCTACATATATTTATACTGATAAACTATTTATCAGATGTACCTAATTTTGTAATTTGGGTTTGTTTTGTCAGTAAATGTTCTGGTTTTTGGACTCTGAGTGGGGGCATCTGTACCTCCCACCACGGGGTGTCTGGATCCCCCTTTAGCAGCTCGATGAAGTCTCCTGTTTGGAAACAGAGAGGCGTCTTCCCTGGAGGCGTCGGTGTGCCGTGGTAGTTCCTCACAGCCACCATCTTTGGACCTAGAAACAATTTGGAGAAAAATCAGAAAGCAACAGTTCCATTAAAAACTGAGGGAAGGGTTAAATTGGCATTTATGAGTCAAAATACTGCATGAATTGTCTAAAGTAAACACACTATAATCATAATTTATTCTGTATAGTGATATTTGGTTGCAGAACTTATTATTTATAAATATTTTGGCTAGCTGTCAAAAGGTGTGTGTTCCCTTTTTTGATCTTTTATTTGGAGGATTCATGAATTGAAGTTACTATTACTTTAGCCCTAAGCTGTCACAGTTAACGTGAACAAAATTAAATGACTATATATAACAAATCTACTGAAATACTTGCTTTTCCTCATGTACAAATCCACACTTTTTCCTTCCACTCAACTTTTTTTTGTTTTTGTAGGAAAACATAACATTTTTACTTTTTGATATGATACTCACTGGAGTATTTATATCCAGGTTAAATGAAGAAAAAAAAAATCACAACACTAATATTTTACTGTTATGAAAAAAAAATAGTTATGCAATAGTGTTTTGTCCAGAATGTAGGCCATGTTTTAGGTTTTGACACCCCTGATATAGACTGCATAACGACTTAAAGTAGAACATTTATGAGCCCTTTTTGAACCACAAGTTAGTTTTTTTTTATCAAATCTGTGTGTAAGAAATCTTTTTTAGGTCTCTCAAATTAAATTCTCTTTAAGGCCTTGTATAATTTTGGACCAGTTCTGATTAAACTCATAATATTTGATCCATTGGCTCTCACGCTGAAGAGCTCATGAGGTTAACCTGAAATATCCAGAAGATGGCGACAGAGAGCTGTGACAACAAGCAGGACAGTTATCAGAAAAATCAAGCCTCAGCTGAAAGATAGGAGAAAACTGACCTGGTGACATTCCAGGCTCCTGCAAAACAAACACAAATGCAAAATCAGAAACTTATCATAGCTTAAATTAAATATTGTATGTTTAACTTTAACTGAGGAGAATTTTGCTGTTTAGAAGAACAAGTAAACTCACCATATCGTGAGGATCTGAAACAAGAAAAAATAATGTTATTTTATAATTTAATAAGCAATATAGTGTGTTTTCTAGTTAAATACAGATTCACAAATATGTGACTTTATATCAGGAAGCATGGAGGTGGCAAACAATATTTAATTTTGTGCTAGCAGCTCTGTTTGGTTCTTTTTGCCATGCTTACATCAGGTTTCCTCTGCTAAACTGACATGCACTTTAATATAACATAAACACCTCAATGCTCATCTGAGCTAAAGTCGAAGAAATCTGCGGGACACATTTGGGGTTGTGAATCCCCCTGAAGGGATAGCTAAGAATAATCCATCTGGAAACGGGATGATAGTGTGAAAATATGCTGCAACACACAAATTACATTTTTTAAGCTTGTGTTTAAAAAGAAAAAAAACTGATATTTGCTGTTTTAGGATCCAACAATACCGATAGAAAATCTGTTAAAATTGATCATTAATTTTACAGAGCAGCAATGCCAAAACCAAGTCTGAACCCCCCTGTGGGGTCTGAAACGGCTTTCCCATGATTCATCCTGACTCCCAGTTGCTGTTTCCCTCTTTGGTACCAAACTCAACGACACAATGAATTAATCCCACCTTCCTCCCGGTTTCTCCTGCTGTTTCCTGGATGCCATGTTTACCTTCTTGCTACTTCTTGTAAACATGTGTAAAAAACCTCGACACAAATACAACCACACAATGTCACACTAGTAAAAATGTATATTTATCTTTTAGTTTACTGCATTTATTCAGTGAGGTTAACAGGCTCTCTCACCATCACCATCCTAAGTATGTGGCTTCTGTTAAACTGTATGAGGATATTAAATGTCATTAAATGATATTAAACTGTAAAAATATATAATTTGTTTGGTTTTATTTAGAAAAACCTCTGTGGACTGACAATGCTAATTAGCTTAGGCTAATTATCTATTGATTCTGGACATTTGTACCTTAAATTGAACACAAAATGGAATGAAATAAAATTAAACTAAGCTTTTCATAAAAAGAAAACATACTCTACAATAATCTGGAAACTTTGAATACACCTCAAATTCCCACTTTTAAGTAAAGAGGAGGATCTGTGATGCTGTGGGGCTGTTTTATCTTCCAAAAGCCCTGGGAACTTTAGCATGGTGTCAACAGTGATGCTACTATGATTTAAAGAAAACAGGATTTTCTGGTCTAGCATCATAAACAAACAATTGGATTTTGCTAAACTCCCCTTGGACTTTAACTGCAATCATCTGTTTTGGTCTCATAAAATAAGGACTGAACTTTTCAGCATCAAACACTCGTAAAACAAAGGATGAATATGTGGAAAAGCTTCTCATGCCCAGTGGAAAGCATGGTGGAGGAGCTGTGGTGCTGTGGGCTGTGTTTTTATTCCAGAAGTCTTGTTAAAGCATAAAGCATCCTTTGATCCTTTAGCAGGATGATAAACCAAAACATACAACAAAATCAATACAGAAAAGCTTCACCAGACACAAAACTAACACTGACTGATGGTCATATTTGTCCCCAGATCTAAATCCTTCAGAAAACCCAGCAGGACTTGTAAAAGTAGCACAAAGAGTGATGGTTACACATCCATGTGCTTGTACACTCCGACCCTGTAAAACGTTATAAGTGCTGTCCTAAGATGATGCCGCTGCAATAAAAGATACATTCAGGCTTTTTACACATATTCCCAGGAGTGAGAACCATTGGGAAAGGAGCTGTGATTTAGACCGATGACTGTCATCGTATAGACCATTAGCATTACTATTTGCCACACAGGTTTTTGTCAGAATGCTCCCAAAGAGCACCTCTTAACTCCATAAACCTAAAGTGAATAACAGATGCTCTAAGAAAGAAAACACCTACTGATTTTACAGATGGTGATCACTTCCAGACACTCTTTGTGAGCTCCTGTTCCACAGCGAGAGCAGTAGTAGCCCTGATAGAAGATGCCCCTGGAGGAAACACACACACACACACACACGCACGCACACACACACACACACACACACACACACACACACACACACACACACACGCACACACGCACGCAAACTTTCAGAGCTGTAATGCAAACAGGAAGTGTCTCAGACAAACATTAACCTCCAGCGTTAGAGTCTAACTCCTTGTTCTTCCAGTTGGCAAATATGGCTGCTTTCTCATCGTTTCCTGCTGTTATTCTTTAAAACCATAAAGCATGCAGGTTTCGTTTTGACCCCTGCGGTCCGGAGGTGTTCCTGTAATGTCCACAGTAAACACTGCATGCATAGCAATGCTGCCGCGCCGAATACCGACTCCCATAAATCACGGCAGGATCCACCGGGAGATGCAGCACTAATTAGCATCTAGATGGCTGGCTCCTGCCTCCGAAGGCTCTGTGAATTCAGGTCAGCGAATGCCGGGAAAATGTGCGGGTCAATACACAGAGCGGTGCTGATCCGGCTTACTGGGATGGAGGTGAGAGTGGTGATCCACGACAGCGGCGGGTCGTGACCCACTGCAGTCCAGGAAGCTCGGGTTTGAGCTTACAGTTGGGATGTTTAAAAACATCTGTCAGCTAAGAGTGTTCTCACTCTAAAATTGGAGTATTTTAGTATTTTCACCAATTGATTTAATGTAGTTTATTTGCTTTAGTCTTAAAGCCAAGTTTGGAAGGCTTGAAGGACATTAGCTGAGGACGTAAGTAGGTACTTTACTTCAGTTTTCTTTCTTTTTGTTTCTTTATCTCTGAGAGATGACTTGATATGTCAAATACATGTGCTGCACTCCACAAAACTATCTAAACTCTTTTTCAAATTTGTCATACTACATCCATAAACTTCTGTGTGTTTTATCAGGCTTTGATATGTAAAGTATGAAACTGTAGGAATACGACACACGTTTGTCATCTACATTTGGTTGCCACGGATTTAAAGGCAGCAGAGTAAAGGGGAATGAGTACTAAGATACAAGACACTTCTTTTAGTGAAAAGAAATATTGGAAACTATTTAAAATGTTCATTCTACTTCACAATTTTGCACTCGTCCAAAAGCTGGAATCTTTTCAGCATTAGCAGATTTTTCTAAGGGACTTATTTGCAAAATATTTGTGGATTCTTTTTGTAGAGTATATCTAAAATCTTTGAAAGAAAATGCAGATTGGGAAAATATGTAGATGTAGACATAATACTACCTGACACCCTATTGGCGTTTGCAAAGCAGCCAATTGATTTTTCTTTGAGCTGATTGGCGGTACCTCAAGAGCGGAAATACGAGACTGTAGATGTTAGCTAAATGCTAAGATGGTTCCAACAGTGCATATGTATGCATGCTTTGGTGAAGTTTGTGTTTGAATTATTAAAATGGTAGTTAAGGGTGTTTCAAGATGGAGTGTAAGAGTTAAAGAAGGATTTCCAGGCTGTTCTGGTCACTAACCCCCGACTGCAAATGCCCTGAAATAAAAGTCTTACCTCAGGAGCATCTTGCAGGCTCTGCAGTTGGTGTTCTTATCAAAGGTGTGCATTTGGAAGTTGTGCTGGTTGGCGGTTGCTCTCTCAGGCTTGATGTTGGACCTGAACAATAAATAGTTTCTTGTAAAATAAACCGATCAGCCAAGGCAGATTCTGACAAGAATGCAACCGCCGACAGGTAGGGATGGACGACAGATCAACAACAATATACGTCACAATATACACAAGATCTGGATCAATATAACAGAATATTCATTATGTAGAGCATTTACTGAACTCAGATCCAGAACCACACAGCATTCTGGGGGATGTAGGCAGAGGAAAGACTTTTGTGGCTCATGGTCAGTTAAGCGAGGATGTAACATAAACTAACTCACATATTGGTTGCCTAGCAACAAACTGTTGAGTAAGTTGCGTAGCAGCAGTTTCAAGTTTTTGCCACCAGGCGTTTTTATTAAAAATAAAAAACAATGGCGTGGAGTGAAAACTAATCGAAAAATAGTTTTTCTGCTAAACAACACATTGCTTCTTAAAGAGAAATCTGATTCTGATGGGGTAAAAGTTTTAAACTACGTTGCGTGCTGCCAAAAACAGAAATGTCTTTTTAAACGTAAAAACAATTTACTCCAGAAAAGCAACGCGCTGCAATTCAAATCCCATTACTTCAGGTAGCACTGATTTCCTCTGAGTAATCATACTTACATGGCCATCTCAAACTGCTCCATCCACTTCCTCTTGTTTTCTTCCGTTTTACAAAAGAACTGGAAGCCCTGCTTCCCTTGCAGGTGGATCAGGTAGAAACCATAAGACCACTAGAGAGAGAAAGTGAGCGTATGGGAGATGGAAGAGGGATATGTGGATGGCAGTGGCAGACAGAGATGAACAAAAAAAAAAAAAAAAGCTAGTGATGAAAGCAAATTTTTGTAAACTTTATGTGCTTTGTGCGTAATCACAGTTGGTTCGGAGATGAGGAGGAAATAAAAAAAAATCCCTTGCATGCTTTAGCGGTGCATCTGAGCAAAACAACAAAAAAAAGAGCAGGTCACAGAGCAGAGAGCTACATGTGCAATCACAGCATGACACCCAAAGAACAACACTTCCAAAAATAGGCCTCCATGAGAAGATGAGTTAAATAAAAGGGAGTCGCTTGGGCTTACCATTTTTCCACTTGACTGGCAGGCATGCAAAAAAAGAAAGACACCAGAGAAAGACCCAGTTACACATGCAAACATGGACGGAGTCATGCAGATCCAAACCAAAAGAAAGCAATGTTAGACCGGTGGCACAATGCACTACGTCTCCATGAATCCTAAATGACCTTCATTGCATTTACATGATTGTTCAAGCACGGACGAGCACGACGCACGATCAGCACCTCGATGCATTACTCAAACGTATCTGAAATTATCATCAACAAGCTCCTTCGGCTCAAGGACACCATTTGTAATGATTACACAGGCTGTTTGATCACGTGCGCCGGCGGCGGTGCCGCCGCGGAGATTAAACTGTGGAACAAACAGCTCTGCTCGGTCCGATTTCAGAGCAAAACAAAAACCAAATTGGTTTCTTACCTTTTTCATGTCTCTGTTGTTCATGGGGTCGTCTGACATTTTGTACAGCTGGAGTTCAATGATCTCCTTCAGCTCGTAGCTGTAGCCTTTTCTCTTGCAAACAATCACCACTTTGTCAAAAAGGAAAATGTAGCTGCAAACAGAAAAGTGTGGCACGTCAGTAATCAGACAGGGATGAACGGGTTCTGGGTAGAAGTGACATGATGTGACCCTGTTGACTCAGTAGAAGGACATGAAAACTGACTGGAGATGGCAGTTTGTGATGAAATGTTGTAATTATTTGATTTTAAGAACAGTTTATTAATGTAATTAGACTTTTATTTTATGTTAAATTGAAAACATATAACTGTTTTGCTAATTTCATTATATTAAGGTAATTACACTTATTACACATTAATGACATAAACATTACTTTTGGTAATTACATACCATTACTTCGTTATCACATATTTACTACTAAACAATAACTCTACTGCCAGCATCTTGTTACAAGCTTACTAAAACTTAATTGCATTGCACTAATCACATAAAACTTCAGAATAGTTACATTTTTATTACCCAGATGTTACACAATTGTTAGTACTGAGCTGTAGTTCAGTCAGTTCAGTCCTGCTGACCCTTTGAGACCAAACTCAAACTCACCGGTCTTGTTTTGTTCTGTTGACGATGGAGGACACCTTCAGCTCTCCGTCTATCTTTGGCCTGCCGTACTCCTCCAGTTTCACCTGCTGCTTACATTATAAAGACACACAGGGTGGCAATCTGATGCACTATCACTCAGAAACGGAGCGTTGCACAGCTGGTAATTACGGATATGTGTTGGAGGCTTGATTGGACATTAGTTCCGCCTGGAGATCTACTCAGCAACATTTCATTTCTGCTTTTCACTGCATTTATATTCCAAACAGGTGAGAGAAGCTCCACAAGCCTATCTTATATAGTGGAAGGTCATTAAATATTTACATTTTCAAGGTATTTAGACAAGACATAATCATTAGCAGATCTTTTTCTACAGCAGAAAGAAGTGACACTTACAAGATTTTCTATTGAACTTTGGAATTCACTGATTTTCTTCAGCGTCTCGTTGTCTCTCTTGACTTCGTTGATATACATGGCCAAGTCCTAGAA
The DNA here is from genome assembly GCF_001443285.1 of Poecilia latipinna. Lineage (NCBI taxonomy): Eukaryota > Metazoa > Chordata > Actinopteri > Cyprinodontiformes > Poeciliidae > Poecilia > Poecilia latipinna. The sequence continues at coordinate 306,588 of NW_015112854.1, forward strand.
GGGGATGATTAGAGACAGAAAGCTCAAGTTCAATAGAAACTAGAGCACACTGTTCAAATGGCTGCATATAAACAAAGGTGCATGTAAAAAAGTCAAGTTTATTGAAACTAATTTACGTAATAAGCATATAACACAATAAACTAAAAATAAACATTACAGGCAAAATAAGGAGATGAAATAAATTCTAGTAGTCCAAACTAGAATTAATCAATACTCCAGTTATTATTAATGAAGGAAAACTCTAAAAAAACACATTTTTAGGCTTGATTTAAAGGAAAAACCACCTCCATAGCAGCCAGGGCCTCTTTAAGTTGCTGCCTCTCAGGTCGGTCAGTCGAGTGACTCAGAAGTTCCTGCAAAGAAAAGTTGGTCATTATTACTGAATCTTATCTCAGACTAGTTCAGGTTTGCAAAGACAGAAGAGGCTCTACTCTAAGAACACAGGTAGCATTTATGTAAAGGCTAGTAAATAACTCCATACACAGCAACAACTTCAGTTATAATAAAGTCGCCAAGTTGGCAGCAGAGTAAACTGTGCCCACTTCAGCCATTCACTACCATACAGGGAATGTTTCCAGTTTGGCTAGCTAATTAACTAGCTATATTTAGCTAGCAAGCTACAGATGACAGGTGATTGCTACACAAATTTATCACGGTTTAAGGTGTCAAAAATCTTCTTTTTTTTTGTCCCTCTGGCATTTTTTTTTTTAGCTTTATATGTTAATATAGTAGGAATATTTGACATTTTCTGCAAAACTAGCCATGTGCTAACTGTACCAAGAGAGCCACTGATGGGTTGAAGGTGCTAACATACTGCATCTAAGTAGCAGGGCAGGTTTTATCTGGGAAGGATAACAATATATTACAAATCAATTTCTATAAACTTCCCATCCTTACTGTGTTTTGTTAAAGTGAACCAGATCTCTCCAGATGCATTCTTCACAAAATCAATAGTGAACCTGAACAGTGTTGAAGAGCCACTCTGAGAAAATACTCTTTGTGATTTCATGAAGACAAGAGCTTCATTTTTTTCTGATAACACATTTTTCTCAGTTTCACAGCAGCTCATTAAACCTCATCAGAACCATCTGAAATCAGGTGGAAACATAAATAAACAAGCAATTTATGAATTCTGGGCAACTCCATAATCCCCACGGCTCAATTTTTATCATGTCATTATGAAGAACAGAACAACATAATGTGCCTAGATGCAATTGAACAGACCTGCAGCCCATCTGAGAAATAAAACACTGATGTGAGATAGTAGGACACTGAGTGCTGTGATCATTGCTGCTGTTCTTTGTGGTTTGCTGGATACTTCAGCAAGATGTCAAAGCGTGGTCATTTCACACTCTACACTCTTAAAGTAATCCCTATTCCAACCTGTTAGGAGGAAGCATGGCTGCAGGGAGGACAGGCTTCATCTTGCTTCTGGGTAATAATACCAAACATTCTACCACATTTTTTCCTTCCACTCAACTTTCCAATAATAGAACAGCTTTCTATTTAGTAACTTATCCTCTTTTCTGAGGGTGTAAAGACAGTGCTTTCCCTGATGTTGCTAAATGTCAAAGCATAGCAATATATAATATATGATGCAATGTAGAATATTCAAATTGTCTAAAGAAAACTAGGTTTTTATCATGATAATCAAAAGTGATCAAAGATAAAACATCACTGTGTGAAATGTGTCTGTAAGTTTCCCTTTTCGGATTGAATTACTAGCATAACTCAACTTTTTGTTGATGTTGTAACTGACTGAAATTCTCCTGTGCACTAAAACCACAACATGGCACAAAAAGTTTTACTTTTCATTAATGTACAAAACTGATGCGAAAAATGTCAGCCGATGCTCGCTACAAGCTTGTCTGTTCAGCTGGGAAATGTTACTTTAAAAGCTTGCTTCACTAAAATGAGGCATTTTTTTTATCACACAGAGAAATGCTTGCAAATAAAACACTAAAAGTGACTAACTCAGCCTTTCCAAGCAACATAGTGAGGTTCTCAGATTCTGTTAGTTTAAAGGCTACGACACGACACATGTTCACCCAGTTTTGTTCCTCAATGTCTGATTTCACATGAGACAAAATGAAGTTTTGAAGTGACACATGGTAAATGGTGCTGTTCAGGGATTCCCCTGTGCTGCAGCCTACATACATGAGCTTCACAGAGGATGACGGCTTCTGATGCTAAATATCTAAAAATAATCAGCCACCAGCTTACAGTAACAGGCTTTTCTGCACATAGTTAGCATAGCATTTCATCTCTCTTGGGTAAAATGTAGAAGAGTAAAAGCTGTCAGTGTCTAACATATAGTTACTGCAGAAATGATGAACAGGTGAATGCAATAACAGCACAAAAACATATTTTCATAACCAGAAAGGGTAACTACATGCTTTGTTATGGTGGCACTAAATCAATTCCCTAATTACAATACATTATGAAGAAAAGAAACCACAAAAACAAACCAGCTGTTGATGTTTTTCAAAAACACTGACGCTTTTCTTGCAAATTATTTCTGCACAAAGTACATTTGTTTAAAGAAAGCCTGGAATCATAACCTTTCAGTTCAAAGCTGGGATTGAAATCAACAAAAGCAATCGGAGATACTGATTTCTCTTCATTCACAGCACATAAAGGATCTATTCACACCACGAACAAACGGTGAACTCTGCTGCGATGATATCGACGCAGCATTAAGTGAAGCGATGCCCTCAGGCATGATTAGACCTGTGAAAGCGCCCCTCCACACAGACACAGGACCTGTCGGCGTGGTACGGCCTCGGGGCGCCGCGCGTGCGCCGACACTCTCCTGCAAAGTTGCGGGAGGCGGTGAAATGGGGTGTGTTTAATCTGATTAGCGCACGGCTGATTTGACCTGGAAGGCTTGCTGCGGCTCCTGCAACGGTTCAATACCAACAAACAGAAAAGTCGCAGCGTTCACAGTCGACTTGCAGCGAAGTAACTCATTTGCCGAGTGATTTGGAAGATGAGGGTGAAACAATCATGGGGGATATTACAGCGATCCACTTATTTAATAGTAAGAGCGAAAAAGTAATCAGTGTTTTGTTTGGATTTCATGAAGCAAACTAACATTAAGCAGTCTGTCAGAAGATGAACCTGTGTGCTGTTCCTGTGTTTTATTAGCATGCTTTTAATTTGAAATGTAAGTGTTTTATCCTGTTGATTACCAAACCTTTGACTCAGTGGGCTAAAAACAAATGTAGGCCACAATTAAAAAAAATCTTCATTTGTTATAAATATATACACCTCGACAGTGGGTGCTATTCTGTGTCGTCCTATTGCAGAAAACCCGAAGAAAAAGAACAGAATCTGCAGACTGAACATGACAAAATGTTTTTTAATGCATCGTATGGGAATCCTCTTTACAGTTTGGTGAATGATTGACTATGAAATGTGTTAAAACTGTGTTTCTGTAGCTGTTTAGTTTCTTTCTTTGCTATAAGAACCAGACCAAACAGTAAAGGAAATTATAACTTCGTAATCAACATGTTAAACTGAAACATATTTATAGCAGCTGACACAATGAGCTCTACTTATTGTGCCAACTTTTGATGTTTTAATAAATCCACTTAGATTTTTCCTTTTTTAAAGTGACACTGGGACATTTCTGCTTTCCTCCACTAGGAGGCTTCAAACTTTTCAGGACTGCACTTGATACAAACATTAACAGCTTGAAATTTAAAGCTGTGAAGATTTTCATCAGCTCCATCTTCAAAGAGATGCGTTTCAAGTCCAACAGAAGAGAAAACGACAGAGCTGCAGGGCATTTAAAGCCGATCTGTCAACTCACTCTTCAAATGCCCAAAGTGGGATTAAGTGGTGTGAAACGGAGGACACAGCTGGTCAGGAGGAAGAGCTCCTTACCTTCAGTAGTAGGTGATACTTCAGCACCCTCTGCATGGGAACCACCAAGAGATCCTGCAGCTTGAACTTCCCCTCCTGCACCTTCATGGTGCATTCCTGCAGGAACAACATGAGCAGCAAGGCGGTCATCATCATCATCATCATCATCATCATCATCACATGTTGCATAACAGGGAATTGTTCATTTTCCACAAGCATTGTTAAATAATTTATTGCTACATTCCAGTAACAACAGTGAGGTGTTTGTTTTATTTTTCTGCAGAAACTGAGCCCAACTGCTCTGCATGCTGACAAAGAAATTCCTCCAAATAATGAAAACATACAGATTAAACTCTGCATCATCAGCCGACAGAGCCGCTGTTGTTCCCCCGCAGCGGTTTGTGTGGAAGCTTATTTCCACCTAACAGCTTATCGCTCCCCGCCAACAAGGCCTTTAAAGAGACCCTAAGAAGCTGATTTAGGGCGCTACAAAGCTGGCCCCGTCTGAGAGGCTCTCAGACTGTGATCACCCCATTACGCCGTCAGTGGCACCCAGAGCCCCTTCGCTGCTCACAGACTGCTGATGCAACTGTTACACAACAGCTCTGCACAAGAAATGACACTCGTTCACATTCTGCAGGCCGTGCCAACGCTCTGAGACAAAAGCAGTTTTTCTCAAGCTTTAACGAGTCAGATCGAGATTCGTTAGATTTCACTTTGGCAGAAGCAAAATAAGTAATGCAGACTTTACAAGTTTAAAAGGATTTTATTAGGGGATAAATGAAGTTTATACAAAGTGTCAGTAAGGCTCCAGTAGTTGGGAAACTGAGCTGGAAAAAGGTTTTGCTCAGCACTGATTTGATCCTGTATTGTTGGGTAAAGTTGGTTTATGTTGATCACATTTTTAAAACAGCTAAAATTCTCCACAGCCACACATAAAAATTCCCAAGATTCTCCACTGTCACATGACACAGGATTCATAGCGTATTACTGCAAAAACACAAAATCTTACCAAGTAAAAGTAACTTTTTAGCAAGCTATAAATGCTTAATAAGTCAACTTTTTGAAGTTAGTGGACTTGAAATAGGACAAACTAAGATATTTGCACTAGAAACTGGACCAAATTTAGGATTTTGAAAGATTTTTGTAAGATTTTGTATTTTTGCAATGTTACTTCTGGTTCTCTGGAAAGGTTTTTTTTTTCTTTTCCTATCCAAGATGGTTCATAGGGAGCATCGTCATCTGAGGAAATAACCTCATCCCGCTGCAGCCCGGTCCAGATCCCTTGAGGAGAACCTCAGTCTTTTTTTTTGTTGTTGTTGTTCTTAAATGAAACGTTTCTCATTTTCCACTTTCTTTGACACCAGTCCAGGGTCCAAAAGCCTCATGCATAACAACTAGAAGCTGCCACTCCTTAGCAAACTCTTCGGAGACGCCCTGAACCTTCTCAGACACTAAGCCGTTCTTCACAACAGATGAACTCTTGATGTTTGGATTAATGTTAATTAGGGTGAAACTCCACTAGCAGTAACATTTTGGCCTGTGAGCACCAAATTAATCCTGGCAGCAGGCTTCCTTCAAGGTAACAGCAGACAGAAGAATGACTCTGCTCCTTTTTAAAGCAGCCACTCTGCTGCCTCACCAGCATCGTTAACATTTTCACCTGAGCTCGCTGCAACCGTGCTAGCAGGTCATTTTACGGCGAGCTAAGTGCAAATGAGGTTTTTGTGACTAAGTTCATTTTCATTACCTTTATTAACTTTGCAGCCAATTGCATTTCATCTGAACAGCCTTTACAGCAGCGAGATGCAAAGCAGATTGGAGCAATAAAAACAAAAGTAGTGAAGTTTGTAAATACTCAGAGTGACTATTTTTCTTCTAAAAATAAATATATTGGCCATAAAAAGTAATAATTTGACATCAACTGTGAAGCTGTATGCAGCAATCTTTACTTTCCGTATTCAACAGACAATACATATAAATTTACTGCATACTTTTTCTATTTTTCCCATCATTATTGCTTATACAGTTTCACGCACACGGTTAATAATATTCATTCCATAAAACACAATAATTTCTGTTTGTTTTTTTGTCTTTTACGCTGATGTGAAATAAATCTTGTTGAATAGATGAACGTAGAAATAGTGTCAAATTTTCACCCGTTATTTTAAGCTATATTAGATTAAACTTTACAGCAACAGCATACTGGACTGCATTAGATATTGCTGATGTTTACGTAATCAGTCAAATGAACTGAATCCCACCTGCAAATTTATTGTAATTTCTTTAAATAAAAGTCTGCATAGTTAGCGCTAAAAGTAGCTTACCTCCACTTTAATCTTCATATCCTCCCGTGTTGCTATTAGCCCATCCAGTGTCTTCTGGGCGTTCTCCATGTGGCTGCAGTACTGACCGTAGATCAGCAACCTGAGGCGGGGACAGATCTCTGGATTAATCCAAACTGTCACGCCTCATCATCCTTTCAGGATTCGGAGGGAAAAGGACACGTTAGAGGAAGTAAGGTGATTGTGTGTTTGACCTTTCCGTCAGTTCTGTTCACATGAAGTGGACACAGAACTCACACCGACACAAACAATATGCATGAATCTTAAAGTGAGACAGACAGTAAAGTGGGGGAAACTAATTCATGTGAATACTCATAGTTCCTTTACCTTTGAGGTTTTATCCTGATGGATCCTTTCTTACACCATAAAAGAGCAAAAGCGCACAACCAAATCCAAAAACCAAAAGAAGGCTAAAAAAAACTGAATTTTTTTTTTAGAAAGTTGCACAAGTGGCTTCTCCATCCTACTACATAAAGAGAATCAGTCATTTAATTTGATCACAGAATATGATGTGGTACTACTACCTTTGTACAATTTAATTTCAATAAAACACAAAAATGCGACTGGAGGTTCACATTATTACAGTTTAATCTATTAGTATGTTATCACTCAGTATATGAACAGACAATTATATTGGCACCCCTGTCAAAAATGTATAAAACCCCACAAAATTATTATTCCTTTATTGCAGGAAAATAATCACAACTTCTAATTTGAGCACATTTGTTGAGGGTAAAATTTTTGTTCCCTAAAAATTGATTGTAGTTTCCCTTTTTCCCCTCGGGTAAATACATGATGTGACACAGAGGCTAATTTATTTTAGCATGTAGCCACAGGGCGTTTAATTCTGCTGCCACACATAAAACGAGTTGGAAAGGAAGGCCAGAAAAATAAAATCTCCAACATTCTGTTAAGAGGACTGTAGAAAAGAGCAGCATTCAAATATTTGGGAGTTATGCCATGAAAACATCTCTAGAACCTGAACTAGAACTAGAATCCCAAACATAAGACTAAGTAAACACAGACATTCACCAGGTACAAAGCGGGCTGCATATTTATTACTTAAATACCAATAATTGCACAGCAGGTGATTTTATGAACCTGGGTGTTGACAAAATTCACCAAAATCAATTACAAAATCAATTGGTAGATTTCTACTCTTAATGCCTGTTGATGCATATTCAGCACATACCAAGGAGCACGTTGGAAGACTTTTTGCTGCCATCTTATGATCAGTTATGTGCATTTATGGCTAAATTACCTAATTCCAAATAATAATTTGGTTACTAATTTCCTCTGACACAAAAACACAGAACCTTTAATTTTTATGTAATTGTTCATAATTCCAGATTAATAACAATTTTTAAATGTTGGATATTTTCCAGAGTGAGATAATGCTACTGTAGTGAAAGCTAATTCAATTTTAAGACTTTCTGAATATCTTCACCATGAATACTAATAAATATTTCAACATCTATAAGTACAAAACAAAAGTACTTTAGCTTTAAAGCCTCATATCCAGGTTGGGTTTTTCTGTTCTGTCCTCACCGTCACATTTTTAATTAAGCTGAAAAATCGAATCTATAAAAAACCCAATGCAATATGCGCCTCAATCTGACGCAAATTGAAACATCACTTGAAACAGACTAGATTGTGACTGAGATATCTGCGGCCGTCCTCTGAGACTGAATTTGCATGCTTGAGCTACAATATGAGGCTTAATAAGAACTAATGTGGCTCTTTGGCATGTCTGAAATGTTTAAGATACAATATGAGAGATAAAAGAGAGATCACTGTCTGAGTCCATAATTAGCTCTGAACTGCTCTGTGATTCCCGGCCTGCAGGCTGTGTGCCGCACGTTCGTTTTAAGATTAATAACACAGTTCTAGAGGTCAGTTTAAGAGATGTTTACCACCACAGGGGGGGCAGATAAATGATTGTGTGAATAAATGTGTTCTGATTAGAAAAGTAAAGCAGGCTGAACTCGAGGCGGCGTTCGTCAGGGTGGCATCTTACTGCCAACAAATTGTAATCACAGAGCTCTAATGAAAGGCAGATTTCCTGTTATCAGTGTGAGAGGAAAAATATCCCGTCGTTCCAAGCGGTGCTTCATTAGACGCTACAATGGGACACTGACACAGATCTGGGATGGTTCAGCTGGGAGCCAGTTCAAAGTCATCTTGCCTGGAGGACGCTGCTACACGTGGCACACATTGGAAGTAGGACGTTGGCACGGCTGGCGCGGTACTCCAGCCCTCACCCCTTCAAAAGAGCTGGCAAAGCTCTTACACTGAATCTTGAGAAGGGTTAGTTGGAGAGAGGAGGATGTCTGCAAACTGGAAGTGTAGCTGCAAAATTCTGCATGCCATGCGCTTCATTTTTACTGTTTTTACCTTACAGATGTGGACAAATGTGTGGAAAGTGTTGAGAAATATGCAGTTTAGATGTTGCACACAGAGATCGCTCAGAGTCCTGGTCTCTCTCTCTCTCATTCACACCAGCCCTGTTTAGTCCGTTTTAATCGAACTCCAGCTCGTTTGCCTGGGAAGTCCAATTTGTTTGTGGAGAAGAGAATGTGCAATCGAAACAAAAAGCAAACTCCACCTAAAAATCCAGGGCGGTTCGAATGAATATGTGTATGCAAGCGGAAATGGGTTATAGTGCAAGGCATTTTGGGTAAATACAACCAAAACAAACATGAGAGTCTAGTACAAGAGAGAAATGGCCTGTAGAGTTTTACCAAATACAAGAGCTAAAATCTGACACCACTTGAATGTTTGTTTACACTTTGAGAAGCAGAAAGTTGCGTTCATGTTTTCCAGAGAGGTAATTTCTTTCAGTAGTTTGTAATGCAGCGCCACCACAGGCGAGGAGGGGAACAGCTTTTTCAAAGGGTTTAGTTTGTTTAACACAGTGAGGGGGGAAAGCAAACTGCAGCAGATGAAAATGGAACGGCCATCGTGTAAAAACTCTCATTCCCTTTTCTTTTCAGCCTCGTTAGCTGTTCTCAGGGAGAAACCACCAGATTTCTGATTGAAATGTTCTTGAATATCAAATACCCAAAAGCTCCCAGGAGTTTTCTTTGAAAGAAATAAATGCCTCTTCAATCTGTTGTGCTTTTCAGTAGGCAAACAGGATTGTTTGTAGCAGAAAAGTTCAAACTTAACTTCACATATTTACGTTTGTAATTTGTACCATCCTCCTCACTACTTGTGATGAAAAGACAAACTTCTCAATAAAAAAAATGGTTTCTGAGACAAAACTTTAAATAAAGTCTCAAATAGAAAAAATAGAAATGTTTTAGCTACATTTCATTCAAAGGAATTTATTAGGGTAATAATAGTTTTTCCAACAGTTTTTTATCCTAAAACAATTATGAACTGAGATGAACTCAGGATGCGTGTCTGTCTTTTTTGCATTTCCTTTGCCCAAATGTTTCATATGCAAGATAAGATCAGTGAATTATCTCTCTAAGACCCACGATATTAATCCTGCTACTCTGGCTATGATGTCATGACCCAATTTGTTTTTAAAATGCACTTTAATAATTTACAACAAACATGCAGTAAGATTTATTTCAAAATGTTTGTGGTTAAAATTAGATTGCAATGTGATTTCATGGCTGCTCCCAAAGCACAAAAGTGCAAACTCACGAATCTCCATTATTGATGTGAAAGCATGTCCACATGAATAATTTCACGCTGGAAATCTTCCTAAAATGTTCAGGCTGTAAAATGGGGACCAGGCTGCCAGAGGTAAAGTCCTAAACTATGAGATTCCCCAAAACGAATCCAAACTTTTCCCAGAAAAGTTGACTAAAATACGATCAGGAGGATCCAATAAGATCTGGATTAGGACTGGATCTACGCTCCCTCAGCTCCGGCTCCGCTGGAACTGTGATTGAGATTAATGGGCGGCTGTAAGAAGGCAGATGGAGCATGAAATGTTGCACAGACCAAAGATAGAAACTATAGAATGAATGATCGGGACGTAATGGGACATGAAGGTCTTATTTTAAGACGTTCGAAGTCTCTAACATATTTCAAAGATAACCTGAGTAACTATAAAATGATAATTTGTTTCTCTTAATAAAAAAATGCATTTAGAATTTTCTAACTATTCTCTGACACCAAAACTTGAAAAATCTTGATCTGAAACCTTTTACTTTGTGAAAGGAAGTAAATCTATAAGCGGTGAATAGATTTTCACAGCAGATCATGTCAAAAATACCACAATAAAAACATCACTGGAGGTGAAGCAGTGGAGTAGGGAACAGCATTGCGCTCAAAATGCGAGTTTAATTCTTGTTCTCATTCAGCTCTCTTCAAAGGAGCCCATTGTCACAGTTTTTGATCTGCGGCTCATTTAATCGATTTATTGTTTTTGCAGCTGTTTACAAGCCACAAGAAACTTATTGTAGGGTTTTTTTTTCTCGGCTTCTAATAGTTTGAGTTCAATACATGCTTAAATAGAAAATAATTATACAGGGAATTCAGAGAAGAACGCAGCCCGTCGTCTCAAGCTTTGTCCTCTTTTCTCTCTTTAACCAGTCAGTTTAACAAAAGCACTAATGGTGAGTGGAAAGGGCAGCTTGCTTCGTTTCCCCCCAGCCAGTAAGAGCTGTGATTACTGCAGCTAACAGCTTATCATCTGCTCTGTACTTTGGGAAGAAAATAAAAACAGAATTCAGAGCAAATCCTGAGTTAGAAATAAAAAAAGTCGCTTTTATATAATTCAAAATACTAAGAGATGATGGAGATGTAGAGAGCTGTTCCCTTTTGCAGAAAATATTGGTGTAACTCTTCTTGCTGTACGTTTTCTTTAAAATAGTCAGACGTTGCTACCTTTTAAGATGCTCGTTTTTTTAAACTTTGGCGGCTTTTTTCTCATTTTCAGGTCGGAAGATGAGCTTATTGATTTTGGCTTAAGACTCTGACCTGTGGCTGATGAGACATTAAAATCAAGGAAGAAACCAGCGTTGTGCCAGCGCACAATTTAGCAAACAAGTTATTGAAATTCGGACCCAGCTGTTGGAAATACTCCCAGATTAGTTCATATCTTCCATGCATTTCAGTAGATTAGAAGATATGGACTTTAAGTAGACCACAACAAGCATAAAACCTCAATGAATAATGTCGTCTCAGTAAGAAGGAAAAGTGCGTCTCTATATTGTGATTGTGGACAAGAAGGAAAACTTTGCTTTCTAAGAACATCGTGGAGGTCAGTTATGGATAAATGGGCAAATATATTTACTCTCAAAGCATTTAAAGAACTGCATAAAATTAAAACAAGCAAAGAAATCCAGGTGGAGATTTGAACAGAGGTCTTAAAGGGTTAATGATCTCTCAGGTTACGAGACAACGCCTTATCGGATTCATCCTCTGTCTTTCAGATTTTAAAAACTTTTCATCTCCAGTCTACGGAGCTTTTCTTGTACACCTACAGAAAAAGCTGCTCAGGTAAATAAAAAAAGTTTCAAGAGCTTCAGAAAGTCATGTTCACTATCGATCAAGATGACTTTAAAAGTTTACAAGAAAATATAGTGTGTGGTGCTGCAGCTTTTATGTGCTTGAACAAATATTTATCATCTTCTTCACTGAATTTAAAGTAGTCAGTAACCAGGCAGGAATTATATACAAGGATTAAAAGATAACAACAGGCTTTATATGTCTAGGGAAGAAAACAAAGCCAAAGTTTTATTCATAAATTCAGCTGGCAAATGTTCACAAGTGCCGTTCGAAGTCCCATAGCTGTCCAGCTGGCAATGTTAGTCTGAGAACAGCAGAAATGTTGGGAGTTTCTCCTTTGGGTTTTGCAGGAGCAGTTAAAACTTTCTCCTCTTGCTCCTGCTGTGTGCGTCTCTTCCATGACGAGAAAGCTGCTGCGCACGTTATTCCACCAGAAACACAATTTGGGGGTAACTGCGCCCTGGGCATCCGCCCTCACCCTAGCAGCGCGGCACGCTGAGTCAGGCGACGGAGGAATTCAGTGAGCAAACCAGAAGTGACAAGCTGTGGAAGCAGCTAATATTCAGAGACACATGGCACTGGGAGCCCCTCACCTCCACTCAGCCTTCCCAGCAAACAGCAAATGGTGGAGAACGTCGAGCGAAGGCCCTCTTTAAAGAGGCGCACAGTGCCACTATGATTAGGCCCCCGCCTGCATATCTGTGAGCCAGATTACTCCGGAAATGAGTTCTGGAATGTTGCAAATGAGTATATCAACAAGAGGCTATTTAGATGCCCATTTAGTTTATGGAGGTTCCTCTGAGTGCACTTTTCCATTCTGCCTCAGTGTTGCTGTTTAAAAGCTGGGAAGATAAACTGGTGACATTTTCAGCATGGCTGCCGGTTCAATGACAAGCACACAAAAAGGCCTTTTCATCTTTTGCACCAACACGAGGAAAAAGGATACAAGCACATTGTCGTAAAGGTCACAGAGACTTACAAGCACAGATAACCAAATTAATTATGCCAGACCCCCGTCCCCGGGAAACCCGCCGAGGTGCCGGAGGAGAGCTTTGCCGGTTCAAATCCCCTCGGTTACGACTGTTTATCACCACGGAGACGCAAGATGCACCGGCGGCTTGAAATGAGGAAGGTACGCATGTCAATCACCTGTAGGCGGTGAAAGACCAGGATGGAGAGCATCTGCAAATCAAATGAATCATTTTCTTAAAATAACCCTGCGTCACATTTCAGAGAATGTCACTGAAGGGCAACCGGGAACAATGAGCGGCGTGTCATCAGCACATTTGATTATGAATGGAGAGGAAATGATCGGTTGCTTGAAACTCTTAATTTCAGCAAAAACTGCATGTGAGTGAGGCACTTTGAAGAAAACACAACATTCACTTGGTAGTCAGGTGTGTTTTCAGTGTCCTGTGTATTTGAGGCAAGCTGCACCTTCTTATAATCTTAATTTGTCACCACATGGCCACAGTTATTAACATGCATAATGTCCATTTATAAACATATATATGAATCAATCAGGACAGATATTATTAATCAGATTAATCATGATGAATCAATTACTGAAATAACCATCAACTACTTTAGTAATCAATTAACTGGAGCACACAGGCCCAAAATAGCCATTTGCTAAAGGAACATCACACTCAAAACTGTACGGATAAATTTACACTTTGCATTTTAGAAAAAAGAAAAAAAATACTTCACCTAGTTCAAACTCTGATAAAAAAAAAACTATTAAGTCATCTTTGTAATCTAATTATTCTCTAGTTATTCCAAAATAAATAAAAAATTAAGAAATTAGCGCTACACTGTACTGAAGCTAAATGAAGCGGAAAGGTCTGAAGTTTTCACATGTTGACAATAAAAATATGATTTTTATCTGCAGATGCATCATTTGCTAAAAATTATCACATTAATCTAAATAGATTAATTTTAGGCATTAAAATATTTACTTTCTGATGTGTTAATTTGCATATTTTAATGTAATAGTCCAATATTCTATAGAAAGGGTTAAGTGGTTAAATGAAAAATTAGCAGAATTTGCCCATTTCCCCCGCTGATTAATCGATTCAATAACAAAAAAATCTATTGCTAAAATAATAGTTAGTTGCAGCCCTAATGCAGACATTTGGTTGAAACTTTGTGGCGGTCTAGTTTCAAGCTGTAGTGAATAAAAGGACAGTGGACAGCTTCATAAAGACAAACGTATTACCTGGGAGAACATCTCAGAAATAATGAGTTTCAGGCTGGAAGCAACAGGAAATCACAGAAGTATGTTAGTACTGCTGTATGTAAGGTAGACACACACACACACCCGCACACGGTGTGACTCATTCCAGCAGTAATGGCCACCTTATTCGAGGAGGCTCCCGTTTTCCACTGGTGCGTATAGAATCATGACCGAAGCCAGAACCCATCATCACCATCATTACCATTACCAACGAAGCCGTAGCACTCAGAGCAGCAGGGAGGCAAATCACGGCTCCCGTCAGGGGTGCAAATTATCCACACGCTGCTCTTCAGCTGGGAGAGATGGAGATCAAAGAGAAATCCCCAGTTTGAAACAAACCCCAAGGTTTCCTTCAGACTAACTTTGTGCTTTCCCACGTCCACAGAGAAATCAAATAATTGAGACGTTATTGCTGTTTTAAGCAAATGTCGCATTCTGATTGTTCTTAGAGTTTGCGATTGTACCTGAAATAAAAATTCTCAGTGTTTCAAGTTAATATGTAAATGAGGCGGAAATTTATTTAGTTTATTTTGCTTCCATTATTTAGAAAGTGACGTAAAATGTTCAGTAGTGACCAAAATTGCTACATTTGTTACATTTTTAGTGGATGCAGTTCACATTGACATTGCACTGAGTCAAGCTATCAAAACCTGTTCACTGCCTCACCTGTGGGGGCGCTGCACCAAAAGCTACTGAAAGAAACGACAAGAAAACGTCCGAAGAAGATATGAGCACAACTTTCTTCTCTGCAAAACGTAAAGAAAAACGGAGCGACGTCAGACTTTAGAGGTTGTAGGATTTCTCTTTCTGGTAAAAGATCATGAGCCATCTCTCCCACTAGTCCTAGACTTGTGTGTTTAGTTACAGCAGCTCGATATTTATGCAAAGAATAATACACTGTGATGATAAGAGAGAGAAAAAATGAACATGAATGACAGGCTAAGTGCAGCTGCTTTGTCAACCTCGGCTGGAAAGAGAAACAATTGGCTTCATGCTCTCTCAGCTTTTTTTTAAATTTTTTGCACACAACTTGATTTATTTACGTTTAAGTGACTTATTCTTTGTGTGCTAATCCCATCAATGGGCGGTTTGATCTGCAGATACTCATCTTAATGCAGTCTCAGAGTCGAAAGGATAGAAAAAGGCCTCCATCTTTGTGTTGTAAGTGGATTTTATCGCTGTGGGTCCTGAGCACAAAAGAACGCGACATGAGGTCAAACACTTGGCGCGGATTACAGGATACCAACCTTTCTTTGAAATCGAGGAAGATCTTTCCAAGGCCGCTTCCTCCACTGAGCATGTTCATATCGATGGCTCGCAGAAGGGCAAAGTGGACGCGGATTATATCCTAGGAAAGCAACACAATAAACAACAGAACAGGTTGATGTATCTGTATTACATGTAAAAGCAGAAAGAGGAATCTATATTGAGTTCTACAGTACTGGACATCAATATTTGATGTTACTGTTGCCATGTTGGCAAAACACTAAATATACATTAGACTTCCCGGTTTGAGGGTTTAGGAAAGAAAAGAAAAACACTGAAACTCCCACTAAAAACGCTAAGAACTGCCTGTTTTACTAGTTCAAACACCAAATATACTTTAATATGCACGGAAAAACACAGGGAAATTGTAACGCAGAAGGTAATATCAGACGTCTTCCTTACCTCTGCTCCTGGAAGTTCAGCAAAGACAAGGAAAATGAACGGTGGCCCTCGATTTTTAACCTTTTTCTAGATTAAATGTTGCTTTTTTCAGTAAAATTGCAACACATAAAGTGATCTGAGCAATAAATGTATGATAATTCCACAACGCAAGAGAAAGGTTGAGGACTCAAGAGATCTTTCCAACTGCAGATCAACTGCAATCACTTTGTGGTTTGTTAAAGACATCAGAGTAAAAATGCTGGTCAGAACCTGAGCAAAACCTGAGTTTTATCCCAACCCACCACCTACATCGGGTTCATGGCTGAGCACTTTATATCTCTGAGTAGGATGCCGGTTTGTTACATTTCCAAGATATACGTCAGTCAAACAAGAGTTTTCCTGAATGCCTCCTTCTCGCCGGAGACTTTGCTATCATTATTTTTACATTGGGTGCACAAAGTTTTCCACCACTGATGTCCAAGTTTGGTGTTCCAGACATAATGTTACCACAGATGCTTTGTTTTTAAATATACATTTTCTGTGGAAATGAGTATAACTATCACGAGCTCAATTTGTAATAATGATGATTTACGACTATTTAACAATTGGCACAAAAAGCACAATTTTACCAGATGTGAACAAAGTCAAACATGTTGGAGGAGCTTTGAAGCGATGAGTAATGACCTGTTTTCTAAACCGACAATCTAGAAAAAACAAGCTGATTCAGGTTGCATAAAAAACGTAGAAAAACTCTTCCAACTATTTTGCTTTTCAGAATCTTTTGCTTGGCATATTGAGTCACCGCTAAAAAAACAAAGTTTCTCCGTCGCTCATACATCCATCACTGACGGCGATGCATGAAAAAAAATATCTCCTGTTTTCCTTTGGCGCTGTTTTGAAAACGAATATTTGCTTTATATATGAAACTATGAATTATGTATCAGGGTAGAGTACAGAAACAAAAACATGCCATGTCAGTCAATCAGCTATCCATACGCACACTCAATTATTCACCTGTCGGAGGCATGCAGACATGCTGTAAAGACAGATTTCCCTTCGCCTGACCGCGTACTCACCTCCAGGTTGACAAAAATAGCCTCCATTTCTTGCGAACTCAAGACTTGCTTCAGCGGGATCATGTAATTCTTCAAGGGGAGAGAGGAACAAATCAGAACAAGCTTTACACGAAAAACCTAATTTTCTCAACAGTCTTAACGTTTGTTTTTCTTTCTTCGAAGGAGATCAATTCAAGCTTTTAGCACAAATCAATATTACACAACATGGTAAAGAGACAGGCAACATATATCAGGCCATTTGCTAAATGGAAACAACACTTAGTGAGCCAGCGCTACATGGAGACGCAGTGCTGCTGCAGACGGCAGGAAAAACCGGCCTGTTATTTTCCACAGCTCTGCTTTATGGCCGCCACATTTCATCATCATAATGATAACAAATAGATCAACTAAGAAGCAACATAAAAAACGACAGCCTTTATGAACCCCAACTCAATTAAGCTTTACGAGTCCTCTGATCACGAGAGGCACATTTGTTCTCATCCACTCTCACGTTGGTCTAATGTGGGGAAAAACACAGGATGCACATTCGCTTTAATGAAATTAGCAGAGCGGATGATTTGTGGCACTCAGAAGAAATCTGCCAATGACAAAAGTGATGCGTTAGCAGCGCCGATCTCGACAAAGGCGTGTCGTTACGCTGAGAGAGCTGGAGTGTTTGTGTCTGTTTTGCAAAAAGAATGGCAGGAAAGACGTGTGAAATATTTCTGAATGTCTCATAGAGCTCTGTTCAATCCAGTATTTAAAAATAAAACGTTTATGGACTGCAGATTTACTGAAAGATGGATGTTCACACACAGTAACAGGCCAGGCAAGGAGAGCTTTATGAAAGAAAACAAATATAAAACAGAGGTCGAAAAACCTGCTGGAGGCTACAGAAAAAACTCAAGGCTGGGGTTGGGGTTCATCTTCCAACACAGCAGTCACCTTAAACATACAGCCAGAGTAGAAAAGAAATGTCTTTTCATCCAGTCTCACTGAGGTGGAGCTGCAGAAGAACAAGCAAGAATGTATTTCTGTAGCTGGTAGAGAAATCCCCCAACTTCAGCTGAACTGCACCTGAAGTTGGTCCTGCAAAGTATTGACTCAACCAAGATGAACACCAATGCATGACACATTTTTCTATTTGGTTTGTTTAAAAAATGTTGAAAGTTATTTACCCAGCTCCTTGAATTCAAAAGTATAAAGATTTTTATATCCTCATAAATTACATCGATGCATCATCAGACTTTGTTATTGAATTATAAAGAGATTTAATATAAATCAAGCTATTCCTTTGGCAACTCTCGGCACCTGTAATGTGCACGTAAAGCACCAGGGATAACCGTCTCCCCTGTGGGCTCAGCCAATAATAACCATATTGATCGGTTCCCGTGACATTTGTGCTCCCAAATGAATCGGCCGATACGTGACATTTCCATGCTGACACACAGCCGAGGGGCATCGGGCGCCGACAACAAGGAGGCAGCAAACAGGAACCCAGAGCAAGTATAAAAACACTCACTACCTGCACGGTCAACAGTTGTGGACACAAGTTTTGGCACAATAATAGAAGAGAAATACATGCAGAACCCTTAATTTGATTCCTTTGATCTATTTATTGCTGTTGGTCTCTAGAAATTAGAGATGAACTCAGATCTGAACCTTTAGAGACACATAAAGGCAGTTATAAAGTCAGCCTTCTATCACCTCATGAATTTTTCCAGGATAAAAGGACTAATGTCTATGCAAAGACTTGAAAATGTTTTTTTTTTAATGGATATGTGTGAGTCTGGGGGTATATTTTCATCAATTACATTTTAATTTGTGCACCAGATTCTTCATCTATGCCAGTGAACGAGTGAATGAGAACTTCTGGGCCAAACAGTAACTTTCAGCATCAGAACTCACCTTCTCAATGTCCTCTAAAGTCTTGTAGTACTTGGATTCAGTCTCTTGGATCTCAACTAAGCAGCAGTTCCTCTTGTCATCTTCTGTCATGCCCATTTTCTAGAAAATACAAAGGAAAAACATGATCTTATGTGTTTAAATACACAGTGAACTGGTTGAAGTAACTGGGATTTAAAAGAAGGGATTTTTCTGGTTTTAGTAAATTTATGCTTCAGGACTGTTTCCACAGTTTTCAAATGAAAAGCTTGTCATTTTAGCCATGATATAATCTTGCCATGTGTCAAAACACTGAACAGATTTTACGGGATTAAACATTGATGAGATTGGCATGAAACCCACATGCCAGTGGTTTCAGACTAGATTTCTGCTGCAACGCTGTTGTGTCAGGTAAACTGGATTATCTAACAGATTGTCATGAACGTCTACCTTAAGGTAAAGAGTGAAACTTACTCATATTTATTGTGTTGTTGAGACAAGTAAAAAAATATATATATATTTGACTTCTTAAAGCAGGAGAGGCTTCATCTTTCATTGGCTGAAGAGCTCAAGTAAACTCTAAACTTATTTTCAAAGATTATTCTCAAAACTAACAATACCTTTTTGTCCATTCTTCTTCTCAAAACTATGTGAGAGATGCTAAACGAATGCCCATAAAAACACATCCTGCAAGGCTGAGGTTTAAACTCAACATGAGCCTTGTTACATAACCTCAGATCCTTCCTAGAAAGCATTTGGTCTCCTTCTTTTTTCTTTCTATACTAACTTGTTTTCTGACTTGCAGGAAAATTGTGCTGACAGCGAGTTTCTCCCGCCTAGTTTAGCTATAAGGAACGGTTCAGACAAGCCAGAAGTTCATTTCATTTTATATGATTCGAGGGTTTCTTTCCCCAAAGGTAGAATAGAGTACATCCAGGTTTCTTTCACTTTATTTTTTTGCTTTCTTGCCTTTTTGGAGGATGACTTCTGTTTAGCTGCTTGGGTAAACAGCCCTGAGTGCTGCATCGATTAATAAAAGCACCAGAGACCACACTTGATCAAAGAAGCGATTTAAATCATAGCTGCTGTCGGCGCTCTAGTTATGACTAAGGCTCCATTTTTCTCTGCTCAGTTTGGCGGGTTGATTGGGTTGGTTGAGAAGGGCTGAACCGAGTTTAAGTTATAAAAACACTGCTGAAGCATCTAAAGCGGTTTCTGGTTCTTTAATGGCATCCCTCTGGCTGCAGATTCAATGACGTTTGTGATTCCTGCCTTTGAGATGGTGGATCAGAGTATTAAATCATTCTGTAGGCTTTTGTGGAGCGGTTCAGTTCGTACCAGCCTGAGAGAACAGGCTTTATTGTGTCGTTTTAAATGATTTCACACAGGGCATGATATTCGTGCAGTTTTCTTTGCATTTCATGGCCTTCACTAATATTCCAAGAAATGGATTCTTGTTGTCACACAGATGATACTTTCACATACAAAGGGTCACTGAGCGATTGCATAGTTCACTGATCATAGTCTGGAAATCAGTTGACAGCAGTAAAAGTAAATAAAAAATAACCACTGCACTATTAAAGAAAGCAAAGAAAATCTGAATAAATGTTCAAAACTGACTGATTTCCACACACGACTTAGCCAAACAGCTCTGTAAAATCCACAGAAAAACATACAGATTTAATTTGAACACATTTTTATCTGAAGCAGCTAAACTTAAGAGGAAGATAAAGAAGAAGTAGGGGAGCCATCTGGACCAGATTTGGCCGTTAACAGTAAAATAAAATAAAAAAAATCCTGGAGCTAACAATGCTTAAAGACGAAGAAAAAGAAAGTCCAGTCCAGGCTTCAGTCCAGCATGTAATTAGAAAAAGAAAAAGAGAGGCAGGGCACGAAGCCAGCACAACAAAGTTTGTCTCCGTCTTTGTTGTGGCAGCGGGTGGTGTTCGCTGACATCACTTAACACTGCAGCCACTGAGCTGAAGTCACAGGCCCTGAGTCAGACGCTCAACCAGATGGGGTCTCCCCCGCCACCGTGCATGGGTCAGTAGCCCTAATCGGCGGGTCATTCTCTGTGTGTTTGAAATGAAGTGATGAGGGGAAGCTAGCTGATGGCGAGAAGGAGGCTGGAGGGGAGGAGAGGGGGAGTCGAGTCACAAGCACAGCACCACTCACCTGCATGTATCTGATCTGCAGCATGAGAAGGGCAAAGCAAGTGACAGGTTTATATCACCAAGTGTGAAATAGACAATAAATGGAAAGCTGCATCGTCATCTGGTCTCTGCAGTCTGTCAGGTCCATCGTGATCTCATCACAATGCATCCGACAAACTCTGCAAAGAACAGATGCATCCTCATCTGCACATTATATAGGCTTATAATAATATAAGCCTATATAATGTTGCAGAAGTTTTTATGCACTGCAACCACAAACCTCAATTTATTTCTGATAGAATTTTAAGAGACACAAACTAGTGGATA
The DNA here is from genome assembly GCF_001443285.1 of Poecilia latipinna. NCBI lineage: Eukaryota > Metazoa > Chordata > Actinopteri > Cyprinodontiformes > Poeciliidae > Poecilia > Poecilia latipinna. The sequence continues at coordinate 327,571 of NW_015112854.1, forward strand.
ATTCTCATTTTCAGTCACCCTACATTCGTCTGTTGGGGTTTGTGCATCTGAAGACTAATATATTCACACATTCCTCTTTGCAAGACAGTTCCAGTTCAGCCATGTTGGATGGAGAACTACTTGTCACATATCCTCAGACGGATATGGGTCTGAATTTTGCATTTTCGACTCATGAATCATCTGTAATTGAAACAATTCCCCTGCAAACTCTGCCTGGTCTCAAGTCTTTTGCAGAATCTTCTGGATCTCTCCTATAACTTTGCTGTCATCTAAACATCAGCAGTTTTAGGTGAACTTTCTTTTTGCTTAAAATGACAGTAAACACGGAATGAAGTAGATTTTTGCAGATAAGGGTTGTGCAAATTACCACAGACCCAAAACATACGGGATTTTCACATTTACATTTTGAAAAAGAAATGCAAACGGGTTTGTCTACAAAAGCATTTTGTCTTTTCACAACAACAACTGGAGGATGTGAGTCACTTTCTTTGAACGTTGACGTGTCTCGCTGTGTTCCTTGGCCTTCATGGTGATGATGTTTGTTTACAAATGTTCTCTAATAAACCTCTGACGCCTTCATGAAACTGCTAAAGACTAAATCACACACAGATGGACTCTGTCTGCTAATGAGGTGACTTCTTGAGGCTTACACTGGATTTAATTTGAGGGTACTAGTTAAAGGAGGGTAAGTAGAAAATCTCGCAATGAACCTATAACTTTCTCTCCACTTAAGAAAAATCCAATATGCTATGTAGCTGTATCTGACATTAAGGTTTGTGGTTATAACGTGACCAAATGTTAAAAAAATAAATAAATAAATAAAATAAATCAAGGTCTGTGAATACATTTGCAAGGTAGAGCCATAATGGAAAACGGGATTTTACCCAAATGGAAAAAGAAAATAAAGCAAAACGAAAACAGAGTCAAAGCCGTCTGTGGAGATTTCAATCTACTGGTTTCTTACAATCATTACAAGGTTTGTGTGAAACCGAGGCTCAAGAATGCAGCACGCGCTTGTATTCTTACTGTTCATGAATCGTTTCTGAACTGATGATGATACAAGTCAAAGCAGAAGAAAATGCTACAGGAGTTAAGACATCAGACATGCCGTCATCCCACTCTGGTTGTGTGTTTAAGCTTTCTTCTAATTAATGTCAGCAGCAGGTTGAAAACGATAAATTCACAGGGAGGAAAGAAATCTAGTAGTTCACAGATTGCCACAGCTTAAAAATACTGCGCCTGAAAACACACAGAGCTGTTTACATTTACAGTCAATTATGCTGGAAATGTGTCAAAAGTCTTAAAATAAACTTTTATTGCAGTAGCATAAGTTCACACAGAATATTTTATGAAAATTCAACCTTTAATTTTACCAATACCAACAGAAAAAGAGCTTTAGAGTAAAAAGAACGATTTCTCTGTTGTTCTCATTATCCTCCTGAAAACACAAAGATGAACTTTATTCTGTATTTATTCTGTATTCTCCTGTTTCTAGAAAGACGTTTAAAAAGCTTCTTGCTGGTTTAAAAGGGAAACAGGCCCACTGCATCACTAAAGGCTCAACTACAGGCTAGAGATGCTTTTCCACATACTTCTTTTTGTCTACTCGCGTAGAGTGCTAGTAACCAAAAACCATAATCTTAGCCTGAACTAACCAAAGCAGGAAGTTCCAGTTAAAGTTCTAGTAAAGCTTAGCAAAAAGACCGGCTCCTAAATAGTTCTGAGAACCGTCTGCCTGACTTACATTGGGGGTTGTTAGGTAATCAGTGATTTAAATGCTAGAATAACAAGCAGTTATGAACAGGTTCCAAGTCCAACCCAGCAGTCCACCCTTACAATGCAATTTAGACTTCTTTATAAAATTCCCCAAATATTTTCAAAGTAATTACTTCTTTTCCTCACTTGTTAAGTTGTACTTATTCCCCCCCTCCAGCTTCTAGGATTAGATTCATTCATTTTAAGATTTAAAACCAGGACTAATTGGTTATGCAAAGGAAAAGTCTAGATCTATTAGCTCATCATGGTGGTTCTGCAGCTAATTAAGCCCATGATGAAGACTGGTTGTCAGTTTTTATGATCCTGGCTAAGAAACGTCAACTGGTCAGCACGAGTTACGTGTTACAGTTAACTGCCTTGGCTTCTAATATTCAAAGATTATTTTTTGTCTTCTAGTTGTGCATGCTGACGATGCTGGAAATCTTGTGTGAAAACATGCATCAGGTAATCAGCGGCTGATTATACAGAGATCTCACCATGGGTTGTCGTACTTCCACCTTAATGATGTCCTCATAAATGTCGTCGCCGTCGTCCTCGCACGGCACGCAGTCGTAGATGTCATCCTCGCCCAGGTCGTGTTCGCTGAGGAGAGGGAAAAGTAAAACTTTAAGACAGCCAACACACCCTGGGCTGTCAAATCTGAGCCATCTCATTATCTTTTACACACGAGGGCCAGAGGGGCAGCGTGATTTTAATTTCTTTAATGATTTTGTTTCCGAGGAAGAGGACGCAGCACCCAGCATTTACAAACCCCTCCGACGTGTTGGGCTCCCATGTGGCGTTTCCCTTGAATCTGTTTATATTGTTTTGGCACCCAGCTAGCTAACTGACCTTTAATTAGGCCAGAAGCCAGCAGAGCAAAGACAGTTGCTGTGGAGAGGAACGGCTGCTGCTCCTCATGCTATCGGAGATTACGCTGTGCATTGCCTTGCACTGCAGGTGTAGTTATTGCTCAGGAAAGGGACTTTAAGAGAAGATGCAAATCTCTTTCAAAGACTTCTCCCCCCCAAAAAAAATATATTTGAAAGGAATGAATGATGGTTTTTATGTTTGATGCCACAAATGTTGTTTTCTAAGTGTGTAAATCCAATCTCCTGGTTTAATTTCTCATGAATTCAATATTCTTTGGTGATTATTAAGTTTTCTAACTTGAGTCACAAGTTGAGCCTCAGCAGACATCCACCTTGTTTCTTCTGTCCTGAAGGTTTAGGGTTGGGTCACAGTATCTTTAACTTTCTTTAAAACGCCACAGATTTACAGCTTCTAAGTCTTTACCCAAAAATTTATGAAATCAGGGCTTTAATTTAAAGTTCATTCAGTATTTACAAATTACGAATACATGGAAATTTAGCCTATTTGTAGATTTTATCTAATTTTTTTGGTAAATCATACGGATATTATCCTGAAGAAAATGCTGGGTAAGTATCTGAAAAACCCTGGTGCCATGGGATGCTACTGGCTGGTGTTTGCAAAGGAGCAAATCCAGAAAAGTCATTCAGTTTCCCTGGCGCTAACTGGCTGTACCTCCAAGAGGGCAGATGAGGAAGATGGTGGATGTTAGCTTCTGATGTAGCATTAGCTAACACAATTTACACAGTATCTATTGTGTCTATTTCTATTGTTTTTATTACTAGAAGATGTAAAACGCTTACACAAGAACAACAGGCTGGTAATTCTTAAGGTTTCTTCTGATGTAGAGTCTGCTACACTCATGCTAATCATAGCATGCTAACTGTAGCTTGAAAACAATGTCTCATTAGGAAGAGACATTGACACTGTGGTAAACTTTGAAAGCATCCTGAGGAGAACGGTAGCACTGGGTTACTAAGGCGGTCTGTAAGTCGTGGGTTTATGTTTGATTCTCCAGAACTGGGTCCAGGTGACGACCTTCATCTGCTTTCAGCGCTACAACAATCCTCCTCTCACTGTCTGTACAAACACGAGGATAAGGAGAAGAAGAGCAGACGCATCTGTGACGTCGGTTTGAAGTTTTAATTGGGGTGTCTTAGTTCACTCTCAGTAATACGCTGCTTCTTTTTTCATTAAGCCAAAGTGGCTCCAGTTGAATACTGACGAGGCTGCAGCGTGGGAGGACAGTACCCAGCTCCTGCTGTCCTATCAGCATGTCCTCTCCCAGCGGTGGGACTGCAGGACCACTCTCACAGACGCTGGATGGCACAGAGGTTACGCCGAGGCACACTCTCAACTTAATTTTGCTCTATTATCCGCGGGGGGTTATGGACATATTTTTGACCTGTGGAGAGATCTGAGAGAGGCAGGTTCTCCTGGGAGAACATGGAGGAGAAATCTAAGACTAAGTGCTGTTTTATATGAATATGATAATGAAAGATCATATTCTGACTTGAATCTGACTTTATGTGCACTGGTAGTTATGCATCTGTAGCATCTTTGTTGATTTTTCATGTCTTTCTTCATCTTTTCAGTTAGTAATTTCATCTTCAGTACATTTTCAATCAGCTGGTTAATGACACTCAAGATCAGCGATGCTTGGATATGATCTTAAAATATGAATGATTGATTGGTTGTTTCATTCAAACGCTTCCTAATCCACCTGAATTTAAACTTTATTGCCTCTTTTATTTAAAAACTGAACTTTTACAGAGGCTCTTTTGTCTTGCACAAGGTTCTGTGTTTGATGCAGAGCATCTTGCAAAGATTTCCACAACTTTTAGAGTTCAAGGAAAACAATATCACCCATCCAAACTCTTACATTGTACATCTGGTTGTACTGTTCAGTGTTGTTCTTGTTCTAATCAATTCAAATGTTGTGCTTCACTGTAGAGACAAAGTGTTTGTGGTGATGTATAATGTCAGTTTTTCTCCACACAGCGTTTTGCATTTAGTTTATGTAAATTAAATTTGGTAATCACTTGACCAGTGAACTTACTTCCAAGTTTTTACTCCGTCTCCTGCACCACAAATAAAGTGGGCTAAATACAATTTACCACAGTTTTCAGTTGTAAAGTTTTCTTCCTCTAAAATGTTGCACTACTCTGCTCTGGTTTATTACTTTCAGCAATCTGTTGAGGTTTTTTGTTGTGACATTCGAGTTTTTTGAAAACCGTTGCAAAGCAAGTGGGTAATCACATTTCCAGAAAACATGACGAAACAAGAAGAGCGCTGTGAATGTAGCAGGGCTAAATTTGTACAGAGACGTCCTACATACTGCATAATGTGTGTAAATAAGTGATGATATGAGGAAGAGAAAAAAACAAAGATTTATCTGTACAAGTGGAACATTGTATAGGACAAATTTCCAAAACTGTTTTTCTGTTGGGCTTGCACTTATAAATAATTCACATGCACGCATGTGGGCATGTTTGTGTGTGTGGGTGTGTGTTTTTGCATGTCTTAGCATGAAAATGCATGAGTGGGACACAGAGTGGGAAGGAAAGGGCCTCAGGGCTCATGAATTAGGGTCTAATTTTCTGTCTGATAAAACAATGACGAGCCAGAGGGTGTCCAGCGCGTTTGCATGCAATCGGTTTAGTCAGTGCTGCAGGCTTACGATGACATAGAGCTGCATCAGTGAGGAGGAGGAATGGACAATGATTCACTGTATGAGAGCCACAGTGCATATGTTCGACACAGCTCAGGTTTTTGTAAATCAAAAGAGCATATAACATTTAGGTTTAAGTTATAAAAGATAGGTTTTGGTAAAAATGTGTAGGAGAATATGCAAAGAGTAAAGCATGCCACTAAATGAAAAAGAAAAGTTTGCAAAGATTGAATTTTAAAATATGGATGATATTTGTATTTCATTTAATCATTTTTTGTGACAAGCTCTTTTATTATTGCTTTATACAAGAGAATAAAATCTCCAGTAACAATGAAGTCGCTGTCGTGTTCAATCACTTTGAGATGTATCGTCTTTGATACTGAATGATTCTGCTGATGCCTTTGTGTGTTGTTAACTTCAAACCCCACCATCTGAAAGACGACTAAAATCAAGACTCAACAGAACAGGAATTATTTTTCCAAACAGTAAAAGTCCAATACTGGTGTTTCTGGAGTCTCAATTTCCAGTTGTTAGCTGGCAGAATTAGCCAGGTTGTCTGCTGCTGTAGCGCTTCTTCTGCTTCGAAGGTCAATAAATGCATTCAGAGATGGATTTCCTCAAAACCAGACTGCATTAAACTAAACGGCTGACAATTTATCAGCAAATAATGTCATTTTTAATCAGCTACATTTTATTTCTTCCATAGAGAAATTTTTTTCTAATGTTCACTTTTGCAGGATCCCCCTTTTGTTTGAATCCAATAATACTATCAGGTAAAGCTGCTGTTAACGGCAGTATTACTGCTGTTTTTATAAATAGAGGGAGTGAGGAATAACCCACTAACTAACTTCACATAAAATATATATAAACGCAATAAAGGCAGTGTAAAAAACAAAGAAAATGTCACAAAAACTGTAAACAATCATAACCAAAAGAGAAATATTAATACTTATACATGTCTAAACACTGCACAAAAAAGAAGAATAAATCACAAATTATGTAACTTTCCTATTTTACAAGCTACTGACTTTTTTTATTTTGCCTGCCCAGGGGAATGGCACACCAAAATAAACTGCTAAAGATGACACAAAGAGCTTGTGACAGTCCATGTTTGGGAATGGAAATCTATGTGTGCCTTTCGCAAAGGAAATAACTCCCCTGGCAACTGTGCCAGATCCTCCCCATTTCATGCTTTGTCAACCTCAGGATGGAGTCGTTCCAGACGGAGAGGACTTGGGAGTTAAGCAAGGTGATCATCTGGACGCCAGAGGGAAGAGGTAAGGACCAGGGTCGCCGCATTAACCTCCGAGACCTCAATTAGACGAAGAAACAGATACCGGGTAGCAGGATGCAAGCAGCGTGACTCAAACATTTACATGGCGGCGCTATGGAAGATCCAAACTATCCACTTTACGTCTGCTGCTTTCAGGTGAGCTCCTAATGATGGCTGCAGGCCTCAATCAACCTCACTCGACATGAGTTCAGCTGACCCAGCAGCGTGCGCAATATGGAAATACTCCTAACAACTGAAGTGACTTGTACTTAACCTTTAAATGATACTCAGTCAAGCAAAACACAATCTCTTGTGTTCATAGCTTCAGGATAAGCTGCTGGATGTAGATTACTCACACAGGACCAATTCTTAACAAGAAGACTTCACAAATCATCAAGCAAGTCCACATCAAGAGTCCCAGCACTGCATTGTACTTTCTAAGGATGTAGGATCAGATTTTAAAACCACAGGGATATGAGCGGTAATTTCTGTTTCTGAAAATCCCTCAGATTACCTAAAGTCACATTAGCTGGACAAAACACAGGAAACTCAATCAAAGTTTGTCTGTTTTCCTGATATACGGCTGTGGAAGAAATTAGGAGACCACTGCAAAATGACCAGTTTCTCTGACTTTCCTCTTTGAGTAAAATGAACACTGTTATTTTATTCTATTAACTACTGAATGTCTCTGAAATTCCAAGCAACAATTTCGGTTTTATTTGCAAAACATGAGAAGTGGTCAAAATAACAAAAAGATGCAGTGCTCCAATGTTTAAACCTTCAATATTTAGTCCTGTATTGATGTGACTGAACACCAGAAGGTCCGTCTGAGACCTTGAAATAGCTACAAGTTTTAAAGAGTTGAATATCGAGTTGAAATGATCATAAGTTTGAAACCGTCTGGTCATCAGTCGTTTCTGTCCCCTGTTCTTTAGGTAGCTCTTGTATAAGATGAAATGGACAGTGGAAAGGCAAGATGTTGGCAGACAGTCTTCATCACTCTTAATCAATGCGGCTCTGCAAAAAGTCAATGAAGCTCCCATTAACTGTAATTACTGGATATGAACACATCCCTAAAAGCTGCTTTTCATCTTCATTTTCCACTCATTCTTATTACTAATCGAGAACAAACTTTAGATCTAGAGAAATTGCTATTAGCTTAACTTGTGCAGCACTTTTGTCTTTTCCTTTTGGTTTGTTGTTTTGTTTCTATTTCCTTTGAAGTCATTTAAAGTGCTCTGAACTGCCTTGTTGCTGAAAATGTCCGTCCTTCCACCAACATCATCCAGCAGTTGGTTCCTATTTCTTTTTTTTTTTAAACCCCTTGTTACTCACCAGTTTCAGGAGTTTCTTAGCTTTGCCATAAAATTATTATTGCTCTTTCCCATTGGCTTTTGTTATTTACAATCAAAATTTGTGGTGGCAATATTGCTGTTTTATATCTTTCACACTCTTGTCTTTTACGGCTCCACATGTTCTCCCTGTGCTCCGGTTTCCTCCTACGGGAAACAGTTTGGCTTCACATCGATAAAACATGACTATTATTACTGTGGAGCGATGATTATTGTCCCCATCATCCATGTTTCGCAGTTCAGTCATGGAGCCACCATAAATCACACTATGCATCAATATTTCAGGCTAATTAATACGTCTTTGAGAGCGGGGCTATTGCTAGCATGACCTATGTGCTAAGCGTGTCCTACTGCATTAAGTGGAGGACCTGCTGATGAATCAATTATCCTCGTGTCCATTGGTGAGACAAAATGTTCCTCGTAAAAGGTCAAGTGCAGCCATACGGTGGAAGGGAATGATTAATTTAATAAGACCTGCCCTCTGCTCCTACAGTAAAGGTCACACACAGACCTTAGCGTGGTGACATCCCTGACCACTTGAGAAAACAGAGAACTCGACTCGACTCAGTGAAGCTGCAGCTTTGGGTACCAAGGTTAATTTCAATCAATGTGTAGAATAGATTCTAGATGTTAAACACTGATATAACCTTGTATACCTATAGGATGGTGGTAAGTCTGTCTCATTTATACACCGACTTCTTATTTTGTTGATGCAGCTTTTTAAGTTTTTTGTCATGAGGCAGACAACTGTCCATGTACAAACTCTCAACTAATGTCCACTCAGGTGGGCAAATGAACAAATATTCATGATTCTGGAACACAAAACCTGCAACCAAATGACACACAGTGGCTTCAAATTGTTTACAATTATGAATAAATAAGCAATAGAGTCAATAATTAGAAAAGGGAAATCTTTGAGCTGAACGTTTCAAGACATTGAACTGCACTTTGCAAACTGCAAATGTGCAGTAACTGCACTTTGACTGGGCCGTTTTAACTCCTGGAAATATTTTGATCTAAACCACGGCTGCAACCAATGATTATTTTTGTAATTGATTATTATAGCGATTATTCTGATGATTAATCGGATAATAAAAACTTCACACTTTGAAGTTTTTTTTAAACAATGTAAACCTTTTTTTTTTTTATTTAATGTTAGACATGCATAAAAAGATCCAAACAAGCAAATAATTCAATTTCATTATGAAGAAAGAAAATAAACACTTTATTGTACTTTAGTGCACACTTGATTATTTATAGAAAAGGTGCTTAGAAGAAGATTTTGGTTTCTGTCGTATTTGAACCAGATGAAGTTGAAACTTCCACTTGAGGATTTCTGGGTAGAACATATTTACAGACAATGAAGTATTTATTAAGTGCAAATCTATGTATTTTTTAACAGTTTTGGCTCAATTACTGCTCTGAGTTTGTTGTTCTTTCAGCATGTAACCTCTTTTGAGTCTGCATGCTCCAGTTAATGACATAAAACTCAGAATATAACATTAAATTGAGTTACTGGCACCAATTTTAAGAGGTATGAATACTTTTGCAAAACTCTATCCTTGTGAGTCTTCTGCATTCAGGCTCATTTTTATTATTACTGCCCTTCATAAATGCATTGTACAGTAATAAATGAAACCAATATCATTTAAATATAAAACAGATAAACATGGTTTATATATCAGGCTATCATCACCTAAAATATGAGACCAATTTGAGTCTTATTTCATGCAGTCGCCCTGCATACAGTATTTGCACCCTAATCCAGCATTACCCTGCTTGGCAGCATCTCATATCCTCCTCAGCCTGCATCGTCCTACACAGTTCATCCCAATCATGCATTCAGGAGGGATATATCTATATCTATAGTCTGCATGATCTGCTTTCTCCCTATCGCTTCATGATGAAGACACCCATCTCAGAGCGGTTGGCTAATTAATCTCCATTAATCTGAGTCAAGCAGCTGCTGTCACCAGCCTCAGAGCCTACAAATCGCTCTCACACACAGGAAAACCAAACCACTGTGCACCGAATCCAAGCAGCCGGCCACAGACGCTTCCAGAGCGGCAGCCAAGCCTAAAAAAAACACCAAAAAACTACTGAGCAGAGCAGAGCTGGTGTCGCCATCGCAACAGACGACGTGGAAGAATGCTCTTTGCTTATGTAATTAGGTGATTAGCACATATGGGGAAAAGTGACAATCACAACTTGACTTCAAGCATCGCTAGTTATGCGAGATGTGTGCACTGGGATCCTTACATCTGAAAAATGGTTTCTGCATCAAAGCTGATGGTATTTTGGAGACAACATGACCATGAATAAGATGCTCGTGTAGTCAGCGAGTCAACAGCATCAACAAGAAAAGCTGAAACAATATGCAAAAAATTTGATCTAATTTTCAAATGTCGTTCAAATTAACAAGGTTTATCTGAATCCTTGCTAGTTAAGACAGTATAGCCACCCCGTAAATCCAAAAGCTTTTTTTTTTTTTACCTCCCATAAAATCCTAAATCCTTCGTCGCCAATGACTTGTTAATCAGAGATCCTGTGTTAAAGTTTGAAGCTGCTGCCTTGACTGTATTTACAGAAAGTTGCAGGTCAGCAGCTCTTTTCCATTTCATCAACACGAACCAGAAGATTTTAACTTTTTAAGAAAAAAATCCAAAATTTGACACACATTATAGTTAGTTTTATTTTTTGGTGGGAATTAATTAAAGGTGTCAATAATATGGATCTAAAATAAAGGCCAAATTTTGTTGTTGTTGGTTTAAAGCATCTAATTTTACTGTAATTTAAGATTGAATTATTTCAAGGTTTGAGTTTACAGCTGGTGTGAGCAAATGCTGAAGGTGCTTTAACATTTAATTAAATTATTTACTGAATGCCAAAAAAAACCATTAAAAAAAGAATTTTAATCATCTTTGTATGCTAACATACTAAGATTAAGATGTAAAAGCTCTGATTTCAGTCCCAGAAAAAGCTAAAGTTTGTGTTTTTGACCAAACACCAGCTCTGTCAGGAAGAATCGTACAACATTTCAGAAAATGTTGACGGACACCCAAAGAGCTCCAATCGTTTTGGTTACACTAAGTGACCCTAAACAGCAACAGTTTTTTCTGAGTTTTTTTTTACAGTGCATGACAATATATTTGTATACATTCCTGAAATAGAAAATTAGGTAGGAGAGAAATAAAATCGCTGCTGTGAACTTGCTTGTGTGCTTTCTTAGAAACAAAATGACGTACATCCGTTTCCCCTTGGGGTTTAGATTTTCTTGTTTAAAATAACAAAAAAAATGCTCGAAAAAGATTAAGGTTAGCGGAAGCCTCCAGAGAATCACTGGGACGTCCAACTGGGTGACTAAGAAAGTCGGTTTGGGTGTTTTTGGTAGAATGCACACTTACTCTGCCAGCTCCTCCAGGCTCCGGTACACATCATCCTCATTCAGAGCCGTGTCCTCGGACGGGAAGGGCCTGATGCACAAACAGAGCACACACACACAGCCAGAGATGGTTACAAAACACTTTATCGACACACACCCACATAAACACGCCGCTCTGTCTCAGGTAGAAAAATAACCAGTCAGGAAACTTGGTGTCCCATCTGTCAGCTTGTCGCTCCTCGCTCCATCACTTCAGCAGCTAAACAGCAGGAACTATTCAACCGAGGGACCCCATCAGTCACAAACAACGTTGTCAAAACTCATCAAAACGCTGCTGCTGACAGATAAGGAGCCCGCCGTCCTCCGAGAACCAACTTTACTACTAGGAATTCAAGGCAGGGAAGCTGGCTCTCTTTTTTCTCCTCCTCCTTCCAGATTGATAGGCAGGAGTCGGAGAAATCCTATCAGGATTTCGACCATCGCTCAACAATCCTCAGGGACAACGCAAGCGAAATAAAAAACAGAAAGTTTGGAGATGTTTTTTTTTCCTTCTGCGGGGCGTGACCTTCAGCGCTTGCAGAAAACAAACTGTCCTGGTGTGAGACAAGCTGAACATAAAAAAACCCAACAAATAAGTAAAAAGTTGTGCTGAGATTCGTGTTTCGTGAGGATCGTCTGTTTTGAATGCCTAATTTCGACAAACACTCCAAGATGGCTGCTGCTTACCTCATTTATCTGGGTGAATTTATCCAAACTGGTGTTAGTGATGTCAGATTTCTGGAAGCTTTTAGTTGGAAGTGTAGGATTGGATTTCAAAGGGTTAATGATGCCATTTCTCTCTAAGAGCTGCATGTGAATGCTGCACATTACGGCTAATAAATGACTGCTGAAAGCCTCGTAATCTACACTGCTGCAGCATCCTCAGTCAAATGACAATCTAGGGTATTATGCCACAAAGTAGAGATGGGCGATGGGGAATTTGATCATGACATTTTATCGTATTTATTGTGACAACAGTAAAAGTGGCATTAAAAACAATTTGCAAAGTCTTTTAGGGAAAGAAACAGGCTTCTTTTGGACATCAATTACACGAAGAAGTGTGATATTGCCACTAATTTACAAATACTGACTGTATTTATTAAAATTTTTAAACTACTTGATAATCAGTCAAGCAAAGTCGGGCAATGTTTTAAGTTTTTGAAGCTTTTAAGAATCATTAATAAGGATTTATCAATATTGTTCTTTATGTTGTCTATCGCAAAAGAAAAATCCCAGCAAAACACATCGAGTTTTGTGGTTTTAATGTGAGAAATGTGGAAACATTCAACGATTATGCTGACAATGAGACCAAAGAGAAATAAAAAAATAATTTGTGCATGTCATGTCGCTGTCTAGACAGACAAGTTAGCCTGGAGCCAATATGGCGACAGTTTAGTGTCACAGAGAAGACCTTCAAAGTGAAAGCACTCTCCTCTCTGTTAGCTCTCTGCTTTCAAACCCCTTTCCCTGCATTTAATCCCAAGATATGATCAAATGACTCACACACTTCCTGGTGGTGTGCGTCTCTCCAAAGAGGCAGTGGTTAGCGGCTAATTGCTCCACTTTATGTTTAGATGTAAGCGGGTAAACTGGACTCTAGCTGTGCATTTTATGCCTCGCGTGTGATTGCGACATCAGTAATCAGCCTCTGCTTAATTAAAGCAACAATCACCCCGAAAGTCGTGGAGCTAATGAACGCTGGGCGAGATAATCAAAGGTCAGCAGCCTCACGCAAACAAACGCGTCCTGAAGTCTCCTCTGTCTTTTATAAATCCTTCTCTCGGAACAATTTCCTCGTGTTTTACAGCCGGTAACTTTATTAAAACATGTAATTTCCAAAGCTAATTACGAGTCTTGCTTCCACGAAATCTGCCTCGTCTGATTTATGTCAAGCTCTCGCTCGCTGTTATGAAGCGCACAGGGTGCCTCCTCCAGAGTGCAGTAACACACCCACATTTGATGGCCCCCTCCAATGAAGTGTGCATTATATTTTAAGTTATTAATGGAGTCCCGCAGGGCAAAATCTAATTACACAGTAGTTTGTGGAGCTCCGCGCACGCATTCATCATCCCTGTGCTCCTCCCAATGTCCACTGCTGCAGTTTTAATTTCCCCTAAATAGTGCAACCAGGTGTAATTGAACTCTGTTCCTAATTTCATCAAGGCCCCTCTGATGAGCCGACACTCGGCAATTTATTGCTGCTCTGTGGGCTTTTACGGATGCATGTTGTTCACGTCTTTATCACGCAGTTTGAACCAGGGGGAAAAAAAACATAAGTTTATGTAATTTTGTATTTTCTATAATGACTGCCTCTCGTATAACAAGTATTCACGCGCTTTTTAACTTTTTGACATTCGGTTATGTGTTTAAATCAATTTTGAGGATGACAATAATATATGGTTTTTAAAATTTTACTACTTTTTAAGTAGTATTTTTTTGTTTTTCAAAACATTTTTAACAGTGCAGCTAAAACAACTTTTATACTCCAAAGAGAAATTTCTGGTAAATTTTACAATTTACTGACTATTTAGAGGTAAACAATTTTATTTTAGTTTTGAAGGACTTCAGCTCTGAATCCAACAGGTAGAGTTGCATGTTTTCTTTACAGATTAGCTGTTTTTATACTTTTGAGCTTTATGAAATAGATTTTCCATTTTGCTGTTGCTTACATTTCTTAGAAGTTGATGAAGACTGAATTGTTTTCTAAAAGCCAGCCTGTGGGTGAATGTGTTTTGATAGAAACGCGTCTCTCATACGTCACACTTTAAAATCAGTTTATCAGAGGGAACATTTTAGCACCTTTATGTGGTACGAATCTGAAAAGGCGATTGCTTTGGTTGTTTTGCTTCAGCTCTTTCAACACTGAAGATGAATCAGATCTGCCTACAGATTATTAAACCTTTAAAGGTGCAGATCAGTACATTGTGGAGGACTTGGCTTGGTCATTTTCAACAATAAAGAGACACTTGGTGCTTCTTTCTGCTTTTGGTCATTAATAACCAGGGAAATCCTCAACAGCTGACCTTCTTAATCTTGGACTTCATCTTCATCTTCATCTTCAGTCGTCCTACTTCTAGTCTTGGTCCTCTTCCTCCTGATCTGTCTTTCCTCGTCCAGCTCCTGGTCCTGCTGGTCCTGCTCATGTTTTGTGTCTTAATCTTGGTCTTATCCATCTAGGTCTTCTTCTACTTGGTCATCTTAGTGTTTTTCATCTTGGTCTTTGTCATTTTGACTTTATCTTAGTCTCATTTACCTTTGTCGTACTCCCTTTTTTTGGTCTTATGATTCTTCATGTTCCTGTTCTTCATCTTGTTTTAACTGCTCCCTCTAGTGGTCACCACAGAGCACCAACAATGTTCTTCATTGCTTCATTAATGCTTGACTGTTAAGTATTTTCCTCTTAAATCTTTGGATAAGCTGTAGCTTATTGCTGTTCAGTCAGCAGCCACACCCTGCAAATTTTCATTAAAATGTTTCTTTTCCAATGGATTCACCACAAGTCACATCATTGCAAGATTATTATTTTTTCTCTCCAGACGAGCGAGGTTGTGGCGTCAGCAATCCAAGTCACATTTGTTGACATTTGAACTTTGTGCTTGTGACACCTTGAGCACCACAAACCCCTCAGGTGTCCTGTAGCATGATGCTAAAGCTGAGGTCAGAGTTCAGAGCCCCGAACACACGAGGAAACAGCAGGGATCAGCGAACATGCAGGGCAGGGTTACAGAGGGGTTCGCTGAGGACAGAAAAGATGATCAGCAGGAAAGAGGATGAATAATAAGTGACACAGGCTTATACTGTGGGTGAGACGGATAAACAGGAGGTCGACTCAAAGCACAACCAGAGGGCCGAAAACCAAGGTTATAGGGATGTTAAGCGAATAACGAGCTACAGGGAAAAACCTTTGGAATAATTTAAATAATCAGTTTGCCAAACGTGGTAAAATGTTATTAATTAAAAGGGTGATGACTGTATCTTTTTATGAGATTGTTGCATCACTGAACAACCCAAAGCCCCACAAGATACGACTCAGACTTTTCAAAATCTCTTCTCTTCGGATTCATCTGCACTAAATTAGGGATGTTGTAAAGTCAGAACCGTTTAAAATTTAGCAAATACTGAAGCAATTAAAGGCCAACGTCACAGAGATGAGCTGCAGCGCGCTAACGAGGCCCAACAGCAGCCAGCAGACGGATCAATCGTCACGCCTGAAGTGATTTCATCCACCGATTTTTAAACACAAGACTTGCTGTCTGCTCTGGACGTAAAGATTCAAGAGGTTTGGGTCAATGTTTGACCTGGAGAGATGGAGAACATCTTTTAAATGACTTTGGGGGAAAAAAGAACGAGTCGTTAAAATGCTCTGCTTACTTTGCATTATTTAACATCTTAAAATGGAAAAATAAAACTGAAATAAAATAGAACCAAGAAATGAAACACGATGACTAAAGGTAACTGTTGAAGGCAAGGTAATCATGATTATTATTATACTGATTATGGTTAAATCTTGAGTGCCGCACATTTGTGCTTTAATGTGACAAATCCAACATGACTATTTGAGGTGAGTTTGAGAGTTTAGAAGAGCTCTGTTGATTTGCGCACATGTCTTCATTATTTTTGAAAAGTTCCCTTTCTAAGGAGATCATCATTTCATGGACTCCAACCAGGTTTCTATGGATCTTGGTGGAGAAACTGGCCCACAGCATCACAGACTCTCCACTGTACTTAAACGCAGTCATTAGGTGTTTTTATGTATATTTTTCCTTTATTTTACACTGAACCCACTGCAGTGTTTATCTGCTGAAAAGCTCAATCTTAGTTGCAATTCGTCGGAGGTTCAGTCGTTTCCAACTTTGTATAAATTACTCTGACTTCAGCTCTGCGGTTAGCATTAATAGAAAAAACTTTGGTTGCAGTGTTTTTGAAGAATGTTTATATGTGCAAGTAACTGTGAGACCTGTGGATTCCCCCCCAAGTTAAATAAAAGCACTCGAGGAAAAGGTTGCAGATGTTTCTGTGTGAGATTACGCTGCTGCAATAAAAAGTAATTTGTTCTGAAGCGCTTTTTTCCCCACAGCGCTCCCAGGGTTGCCAATAAGTGTGGGCGGGGGCAACGTGATTTGTGTACTCCAAGTACAAAGCAGACCACACGGCTACCAGCGTTTGGCACATTCATTTTGGCCAAGAAAACCGTATTATGCAAACAGATCTTCCCCTAGGATTTGTCTCAGTGAACCAAATAATAGACTTCTGCTTTGCGTTGTTGTTCAGGCCTTGTTACACACGTGATCACAGTGAATAAAACCCGTTTTGATCTATTGTTGCCTTTGGATATTAATATTATAAATCAACTCTCTGATTATTTGGACTGCCACAATTGACATTAATCTTAAATTTAATACAGAAATATCAACAGTCACATTTATATACAGCTCTGTTCTGAGTGACAAAGCCTTCACACACACATGGCATCAGTTCCCAAATCTCTAGCGATGTGGATCAAATCAGGACACGATCCTGACCTGCAGGTGGGCTTATTGGTGCAGCAGCGCCAACACAATGATTCTGCTGCAATAACCAGCAACTTTTTCAGAAACCACTTTGTAAAAGAAGTTACCTGGCAGGAAACTTCTAGGAACTTTGTTCTGTTTCTCAGAAGGACAGGCTCTCTGAATAACCATGATGACACTCGTGGTGCAGATCCAGCCACAGGATTCATCTGTATTCACAAGGTGGGTGACCAAAAAATGATTGCCATGGCAACCGACAACGATTTGAATGTGAAATCTGTGTGCAAAATGTTGGTTTTATTCCGGAAGACGAGCGAGGCTCAGTCAGGTCAATGCTGATGCAAACTTGCTCTCTTTTTTTTACAAGAAAAGTGTTTTTGAATTCTTCAAATTTTTCACATTTTATCAACAGCTTTCAATCTGTTTTATTAAAATAAATATGTGGTATCTCTTCCTTTTTGTCTTTCTTTTGGTTTGTTGTTTTGTTTGTATTTCCTTCTAATTCATGTAAAGCACTAATCTAATTAAAATCACCTTACTTTACCGTTAACCCTGCTGTAAGCTCAAAGCTCCGTGTCGGGCCCAAAGGTTTAACAATCACAAAGTTTAAATTATTTAAAGGGATATTGCTTTGTTTTAAATTGTATTAAAAACAGAAAGTATAAAATTACATGAGGATTTCTTTGTCAAGTTTAGCATGATGATCTCTGCTCTGCAGGTTATCATTTCTTTTACCTTCACTGTTTTGTTGCTGTTGTTAATTGTTATTTATTGAATATAACACAAAATCAATTATGCTTGTTGTATGTGCTGCACTGGTAAAAAGCTTGGACTTAACTTCTCACTGTTCACAAACCGATATTGATTTTGACTCTCTGCTGCATTGTTACAAACACAGCTTTGTTTGTCTTTATTAATAACAGGGGACATGCCTCCTCTTTTGCCCACTTCTTTCTCCCCTCTTTTCATTTCCTGGCGCAGCTCCTAATGGGTGAACGCCACCAACTTATCACTAAGCCAGATGAAATGGCTTTTCACGTGGCGCCTGTGAGCCACCAAGCTCCAAGCAGACTGAGCGAATGAAGAGATCAGAAGGCCAAAGATAGAGAGTCCCTTAGCCTTGAAGAAAAATGACTACTCTTCATTTAATAAAGGATCTGACTCAGAACGACGCATTTGAGTGACAGACGGAACAGCATTGTGGAGGATTTCTTCCCCTGAAAGATAACGCCGGCGAAAAGCTGCTGCTAATTGCCTAAAATGTAAATTGACTTTCAAATGAGCAGCAGATGTTAAAGCATCATCCATTTCAATACAGTGCCTGTGAAGAAAATAAGGGTGAGCTGTTTCAAAGTGGCTTTTTTCAGTGGCTGAAGCAATAAGTGAGGGATTTGTGTGTTGCACGCTTACCTGATGCCTTTGATTTGTGCAATGCTGTGGTGGGAGATCCTCGACAGGGCAGAGATCACCTGAAACACACAAAAAGCAGGAAAACAGTTAATAAAACATTCATTTGTCTATTTTTTATGACTTTACAGTAAGAAGAGCTAAGCAGGAAATGTGTTCAGGAAAGTAAAGCTGCTTGTTGATTTTTTTCTGAACTTGCGTTACTTAATATTAACTAGATGCTGCCAATGAGCCATTTAATTAAGAGTGCATTGAAATGAGATGAAGATCTAAATGCCTCTCTCTAAACCAGGGGGTCAAACTCATTTTCGCTTTGTGTCAAATCAAGATCCTGAATGCTCTTAAAGGGCCGGTTGTGCCAGAATGTATTGATAAAACCTGTTCACAAACTGTTAAGATATCAATAAATTCTTAAAATTAAATATTATTGAACTCATTTGAGTCCCTCCAGGATTTTGTGATTTTTTTTCCAATAAAAATCAAAGTATTTGTGGTACTAATTTGGAAAATTTGTAATATTTGAGCTTAATTATTACATCCTGATTGATATAATTTGGCAGTAAACAAATAAAAACTGCATTTATTTGACTGATAAAATAATATTTAAGCCATTTAATCTAGACGGACACATAAAAAGCTGTGGCGGGCCGGATTTGGCCCACGGTCCTTCAGTTTGACACAAATGGTAATCTTGGAGATAAAACCCTATAAACAGGCTACTTAAATTTATATATATTTTTTTTTAACCATCATTTTAAAGTCAGTTTTGGTATAAAAAGGTTCATTTTATCCTTGTAAAGATTTATTACCGCTTTTGTGTCACACAGAGCCGGGTTTGTGGTTGAGTGCTGCAGATGGCACGCTTGCAGGCTAATGCAAGAAATCGCACACACAAATGCAACAACACACAACCCAAACCTCGTCTCCTATGCCTCATTACCCACTCCTGGGTGTGTTTCAGGTTGCAACACCATGGCAAAGCCAGATGTCTCCCTGACAGGAAGGATAAAGTTGTTATCTCAGCCCCTCTTTGGAGGCAGGTGTGTCATCCACAACCTCTCGTCAGAGTCCCTCTTCTCTAAGCACACAATGCGACAACATGGCACCCGCGGTGTTCATTATTCCAGTTGAGCCTGTGCTAATGACTCTCCTGAATAGGAGGCTGGCACTTTAGGACCGTGAAGCACTTCTATAGAAGAGCTGTTGACCAAAACCTTAAACTCTCTCCATTCACGGAGTTTAATGTAATCAGCCAGACCAGGGATTACACTGAGCGTTTGTTCATCGTCTTCATTTACATTTAAGTGGTGAATTACAGAGGATATTTGCTCAAAAGACTAATGAGGGTTTTGTTTCTTGAAGTTGCTGATATAACGGGTCCAATGCAAAGTAAATATACAATTAGATCATTCAGATTGAAAGTACACAATGATAGATAATCTCTATATTTCCACTTTTAATATAAGACATCTTGTAAAAAGGAAAGGAACTTAAAGTATTCTTCATCTAAAGAAGCTCGTACTGCTAAGAAACAAAAAACACCCAGACCCAAATTCAAACCCTAAGAGAGAATGTGGTACATTTTTATGAAATCAATCCTGAACTCAGCAGAACATATAAGAAACATTATACCCACATTGAAACATGGCGGTGAAAGTATCATGCTGTGGGATAACTTTTCTTTACATGGAGCGACAAGTTTATCACGGTGTTGAAATAGTTACAAATTTCAAAACGTTTGTTTACCACAGAAATAGATGGATGGATTATTTACCAAATAACACTTCATGACAATGGTTATAGACATTTATGATGACTCCTTCATGTTCATGTCAGTCTTATGCACACTCCTTAAAACAAAGTGTTGCCGAACATTTATTTAATCGGGGGGAGTTGTACAGAGTCTGTAAGCCACACAGAGGGAGAAAAGATGATCAGGATGTGTAAGAAAACACAGGGATGCATCCATCATGCTCCCTGTGGCTCTCTGCCCTGCTGCATAAAGAGATCACATATGGTGTCGCTGCCCCACTGACTTTATTAGCTCAAAAAGTCTGAATTAGCTTCCATTTTCTGAATTAAACAAAACACAGATCACATCAACCAAAAGGCAGCAAATATAAAACGTCAAAGAAACCATCAGATGGCAGCGAACGCCAGCTTTTAAGAGCTATTAATAATTAAACATGGCCTGGTGTGATCAGCTGGGATGGCTCTTTCTAAACACAGCTGCCTTCAGCTCAGGTTGGTCCCATTTCAAAGGATGGCCAAGCCACTGGCTTCCTCCCAGATAGGTCACAGGAGGAGCGCAGCCTGCCAAGACCAGACTGCAGCGCGCCAGCGCCGCACGTTAGCGTAACGTTCACACATTACAGGGCGAAGCCAAGCTCAAGTTAACTTTCCTCAACATCAGGGGTTTGCTCTTGAAGACTGTTTCACAATTAGTAGCTGTAGGGACTGTTTCTGCCACGTGACCTGGACGCAGATGAGACGGGGAAGTTGGACACATTGCTAGACTTGAGGTGTTGGCAGCGCATGAGAGCTTGAAGCCTCAAATATGCCGTGCACTCAGTTTTCTTAATTTGATTATGTGAGCTGGCAGAAAGTCTGGAGAAACGGAGAGAGTGAAGCATCCTTTAAAATGTGCAACACCTTGACTCGACACATGACTGGACAAATTAATACATGAATTAATGGGTGGAAGGGAAAATGAACAAATGAATAGATGGACAAGTGAATGAGTAGCTGGATAAACAAACTAACAGACGGATTAATGGACAAGTGAATGGATGGATACAGAGATTAACGGGTGAATAGATACATGAACAGAAGGACGGACAAATAGATGGATGAATAGAAAAATGAACAAATGGATAAATTAATAGATGGATGGACAAATGAATGAATGAATGAAAAGGAAAATATAAAGCCAAGTGGACAAACTAATGATTTGTTGGTTCAACAAATAAACTAATTGTTGGACAAATGAACAAACTGATGGTTTTCTTTTCCCGTTCTCATCCAGAACAGGAAGTCAGTAGAACCTCCGCCGTCTCGGTCGTGTTTCCTCGTGCCTCTGCTCTCTCCTCTGAGGTGGTCTATCTGTTTGATTGCTCTTTCTTCTTAAGGTCCTTGTTTTCTGTTTCCCCCCCTCCCTACCTAATCTGATCCTTTGATGCGGTCCGAGCCTTCGGATCTCTGCACATTATTAGTTTCCTTCTTATCTCTTTCTCCCCTGGGACTCTTAACTCGGGGCTCGCCGGAGAAAACAGAAGCATCTCTAACCTCATTAGGAATAAGGGAAAGACAAGTCACACAATAGCGTGATAACTTAAGTAGCTCTCGCCCCGAACCATTATACTACACAGATCCTCTATCCAGGCCTGCGCCTCCACCAATGAGTTCTGAACCCAAAACCAATTTCCATGTCAGACTTCATGCCTAGGAAGGGCTTTTACAGCGAAGTGAAGCCAAATGGAAAAACCCGCCAACCTTTTTTTTTTTTTTTTAATGTCTGGTCAAGCGGACCACCACCTCAGCTGGGTACCAGGCCCACGCCACATGTGACCACCCTGCAGCCAATAAAGCGACCTGCAGCTAGCGGCTCACCGTGGCAACCAGGGATTGACTGAATATGCATCGTCACAAATTACGGCTCAGATCACAACGAAGCTGCAGCTGGGCGTCAGGGTGTGGCTGGGATCTGATTAGGAACGGAGAACTTCAATGAAAATACAATACCAGCTAAACAAAACCCGATGCAGTCATCACATGATTTCTTTTTCAAACACAAATCAATGGATTCATAGGGAGCAATTGAAAAAAATGGTACAGTTAATAAAAGATTAATCTTTTTGTCTCCCAACTTTTCAATTCCTGCACCCTCCTCTCGTTCTCTCATTTTTATGAAATATTAACATGCTGATAAGGCAGCATTGCTCTGGTCCTGCCAGCCTGATAAAATGGGATCCATGAAGCAATGGGGCATTGAGTGGGAGCGCTGGGAGCAGATGGTAGAGAGGAAACCCTCCATGTACATCAATAATAGACAGACAGACAGAGGAGGAACGGCTGAATCCCTCTGCCCTCAGGATTTTCTGCCATTTACAAACCCACTCTGCCATTTCATGTCTCTGATTCTGTCCTTTTTAGCTCTTCTGTGGGTGCGTGAGTAGAGAGTTCACACTCATGGAATACAGAGAGAATATTCCTGTAAAATGAAGGGATTTACGCATAAAATGCCAAGTATTTTAAGTTGGCAAAGTAAATGGAAAATATTGAATAAAATCCAGGTTTAGTTTTTATTGCAGGGGTTTATTTTGTTTCTCCTGTTTTTCATTTTTCAGGCTTCAGGAACAATCAACAATTTGCACCGATTTCCAGTACTCTTTAAAGTCTGACCTGCTGATTTTGGCCCAATTCTTAATTTTTTGTCTAAGGAACACACAGCTCTGCAAAAAACAAAGAGTCCACTACACTGAACTCCGTTGGAGACTTCATGAAATATTGATTTCTCAACTTTTCCTGAGTTAAAACATTAGTATTGTTGTTTCTAAATGAATATGAACTTGTTTTCTTTGCATTATTTTGATCATTTCTCATTTTCTGCAAATAAATATTAATTTTTTACTTGGAATATTGGAGATGTTATCAGTAGTTCATAGAATAAAAGAAAAATGTTCATTTTACTCAAACTTATACCTATAAAAAGTAAAATCAGAGAAACTGGTCATTTTAAGTGGTCTGTTAATTTTTTTCAGATCTGTGCATGTTTTAGTATAACTCCAAAGGTAATGTATGAACACTGATGATAAAAAAAGTGCAGTATTTTATGGCGGGATAAATCCAATAAAGATTTTTAATTAGAAATAATTAAAGAAAGACAATAAATGAATATGTTCGTGCTTTGAGGGGTTATTAAAAACATAACATTAAAAGAACTTCTACTATAAAAAAAGAAATTCTCAAATAAATATATCTGAATAAATGTAACAGAATCAACATCTTAAAAATTCCTGATAGTTTCATGTGCAAAAAATTATTTATTTCTCTCATTCCAGATAAAGGCTGACGGTAAAGACACAGTTTAATGCTCTGACTCAAATAGCTTGAGTGCACACACACACACACACACACACGCACACGCACACACACACACACACACGCACACGCACACACACACACACACACACACAGCGGTGCAGCTCTGAACCATGAGGACGAGGCGCAGAGCCTCATGAATGACGGCGCTCGCTCTCCCGGCAAATTGGTGAAAGCCATCAGGAGCCTTAATAAATCCTGATTCCTCTCAGATTGGCACCTGCCACATCTCGCTCCAAATCTCTTCAAAGCAGACCCGGCAGCTGCTTGATTATAGGGGATTTCACTGCATATGTGTGGGCAAGAAAAGCCCGCAGGCCGGCCTGCAGAGCCG
Source organism: Poecilia latipinna (assembly GCF_001443285.1). Taxonomy (NCBI): domain Eukaryota; kingdom Metazoa; phylum Chordata; class Actinopteri; order Cyprinodontiformes; family Poeciliidae; genus Poecilia; species Poecilia latipinna. The sequence goes on from NW_015112854.1 coordinate 351,264, forward strand.
AAGGAGAGCTGCCTCTGATCTAAAGACGCATCATGAGCTTCATCAGAGCCAAACCCAACAGCTGGAAGCTCACAGGCGGAATCTATGGCGTTCCTGCTTACGGCAAACACGAGCAACGCGTGTTAGCTTAACATGATGCAGATGAAGTTAAGCGTTTCAAGCCTTTCTGTGATGCCTTCCCTCTCAGCCGTCAATAGAGTATTGATGAGAATATGTACCGGCCGATCAATTCAGGAGCTTATTTAACTTCGGGACCTACAGCATCGATTTGCCCTGAGCCTCGGTGAAAAAAGGGCAGCGGTGGCAAATAGTGCCGCATGGATCGCTGCAGCCTCGTCGACACCTGTCCCATTTCACCCGACACGACGACGCCTGCATGTCAGGAGGCATCCTGACATGCAGGCGCGCGCACACACACACACACACACACACACGCACACACACACACACACACACACATACCCCCACACACCCACACACACACACACACACACACACACACACACACACACCGTGGTTCTATCACGGTTTGAAAACAAAAATTCCACACTGAAGCTTTATATTTCTCTGTGGAGGTTTGAGGCTTTTTTCATGCATGAAAAGTTCATATTTTCATAAATGTCAGATTCTAAACATGGAAGATGGTAAAACAAGAGTGAGAAAAACAAGAAAACAAATGAAAGGATCAACAGGAAGATGGTAGAGGACGGCTGGATGAATGGAGAGAGAAACTGGATGGATGGATGGGATTCCTCCATCATTCCAATAATTTACCCAAACAGCTCCTTTATACCAGATTTCGTTTTCTAATCCAGCTAAACCTGCCGGGTCTGAACACTTCCTGACCCAACGAGCCCTGAGTGAATGTGGTGTCGACACCAAAGCCTGCGGTGCAGACTGGAGAGCAGGAGCTGTTATTTACAGTAGAGGAACACGGCCCTGTCAGGCTGCGGCACTGAAGCAAACAGAAAGCCACATGTTGACCTGAAAGAAACCTGTGAAAGAGAGAATTAAGTGTGGGTAACCTTTTCTCTTTCTGGCTGTCAAAACAGAACTAAAGAGTCCAGACGAGGGAGTTCAGATGAAGGTTCATTTAAAACACGATTAGAAAAATTAAACTCAAAAGAAGTCTGGATTTTGTTAAAGCCAAAGCGTTTCCATCAAGATGTGTGCCCTTAATCTGGTCCTGAAGGTAAACATCTCCCAACATCAGAATCATAACAATTTGCAGCTTCATCAGCAAAACAGATGACAGAGAAACAAATGGCATAGCATGCATGTGGTGCAGGGGAACCTTTGTTTCCATCTCACAGAAAGAGTAAAGCATGTCAGAAGGAGCCAGCCTGCACCTCTGACTGAAAAAACAGGAGATAATAGAAATCTTTAACAGTATTTTTTCATGTTAAAGCATTTTCACAGGGTGGCCTGGTGCGTGTGACGCGTTTGGTATGCAATATAACAGCAGGTCACTGCCTTGGTTTTGTAACACTGTCAGCCTCTTAAGGAGATTTCATTTATGAGAATCCTTTATCAGCATTCCTCGGCTATGAACCGTCCAACCAGCTGGGACTCTGTTGCTTTCTGTGACAAAAGTAGAGCCAGAAAATAACAGCAGCACTGGGACAAATGATAAGAGGCGGTTTTAGAATTAGAAAAATGTTCATCACTTGGGTTTAGTGCAGAAATACTTTGAGGGAAGACCAGGATTAGTAGATTAAAGAGCAACTATTGAAAGTAGCATGTAAGAACTTTAATTTTAAACCCGGAATCTATAACCGTAACTTGAATTGCACAGGTGATCCAAGAACTGAACATTGGAAAGAAAGAAAGAAATATATATATATATATATATATATATGAGCTTTATTTCAAATATCTTAAATATGAAAAAAAAAAAAAAAACTGCAAATACCAAACCATGAAAACGTGCAGGAACATTTGTACCTGTAAATTATTCTTTATCTCAAGAAGATTATTGAAACTGGGACACGGTTGGTTGTTCCAACGCAGATGATTTCAAATACACATCAAAACTCACTTTTGTGATGAAGTATTACGTTTTAGAAATGTCATCCTTAGGAAAGTCCTTCATAAAGGCATGTCTGTAGAAGAGCAAAGAACCAAGTGCAATGTGAAGTCCGAGAAGATTCTTACATTTGAACAAGTCTATAAAATCTGCATGACACCGAAACAAAACGGTGAAGATTTGGTCACACAAGCGGCATTTTGAAGTCAACCTCCCTCATGGTGCACATCACACAGATGATCCGCGACACAAAGCCTCTGAGGGCGTGCGCTGACACAAGGGTTTAGGGCTTTGGAGCAGGTTGTGGCGATAAGAGCGAAGCGAGGATCATTGGAGGAAGCGGGATTTCCCAATGTTCAGCCGAGGCTGGGCTCATGAGGCTAAAGCTTCCCCATGTTCTTATCAGGAGCGCCCACCTAAGCCCGCGTTTGTGTGCGTGCGTTAGTCCGTTTGCGTGCACAGGAGAGGCCAGGACATGTCAGTATGACACGCAGAGCACAGAGAGTGAGAGGGATTAGACCAACATGCATAATCCAGCTGGCCTTTGGGAGGAGGGTCTGCACACACCCCTCTGCTGGGGGAGATAAGACAGAAGGGGAGCAGAGGGGGAGGGAGGACGTCCTGCATTCACAGACACAACAAATCTGAATGTTCTGGTTTCTTGCTCTCTGATTGAGGTCATGAAAGTGTTAGTGAAGCTGCAGCTCTCAAAAGCGAGGCGTCATCATACTGACCTACAGTTCCGGTCAGACATTGACACGATGTTGTCGTTTTTATGGAAAATGTTAAACTCCAGGAAGGCGCTCCCAGAACCTAACAGTCAGGTTTGTGTAGCTACTCCAAACCCAGAGTGGAAACATGCTTTGGATTATTGTCATGATGAAACACTAAACTATGTTCATGTTTCAAAACATCTGACTCCAACTACGATCATCAGATGAAGGGAAATTGGTTAGGATGTTCAGAAACTCCTCAAGAACCAACACACACATTGGAAAAAGCTGAAACTCCACTGGTACCGTCCACAGAGTTACTTTTTGTGTCACCATAAAGTTTGACTAAAACTTGCTGCTTCCCACATGGACAAACCAAACCCAAATAAATGTTTTGTGCTCAGAGGATACAAACACTGAGACGTTTGAAAGAGTTTTACCAACTGTTGCCGTCGGTGTTGCACAGTTGGGTTGTTTTATTGATAGTGATGGTGAGTAAATAGTTGTTTTTGTGGATTTTTTAAAATTTGAAATAAGCTACAAACACCAAAACAAAAACTTTACTATATTTATAACTTTGTTTAGACTAAATCTGTTTGGATCAGAATTTGACAATTTTGTCTACTGTAAAAAGTCAAAAATATAATCTATTAAAGCAAAAATACATTCTCAATAAATGCCCAGTCCCCAAGCACTTAATTTAACATCAGGCTTTCTGAGTATGACTTTCACGCAACGGGATTTAAGTGGTTAAATAAATAATGAGTTTGTTTAATTTTAAGCATCCATATTTCACTAATTATCTGAATGAATCTGTATCAGATTTCTTCTCGTATTTCTAACAATCAGAGCCCTGGTTGTTTATTCATGTGCAGCTCATATTTACAGGAGATAAATCCTACAGATTCCCCAGCGGTGTTGCATATTCGCGCCGTCTAGAGATACAGATGATCCCTTTGTCGTCTCTCCCCTCGTCTCCTTTCTCTCAGAAGCTCTTATCACACAGCACAGTGTTGACTTAGCAGGAGAGACGCATGTAACCGAAGCCAATTCACAACCAGCTCATACAAAGTGAAGGGGGAGGCGTCCTTACACACTTGAGGGAAAGGATGAGCTGTGAACTCTGGCTTCTAACACATGAAGGAACAAAGATTTCCTCTCTCAATATAACAAGGGAAATATTCACCAAGCAACAGCTGCTCACAAATCTCAAATGTGACCTTTCACCCATGGAAACGGCTTTTCTTCAGGTCAGTAGAAAATGTCCTTTTTGGATTTTTAGAATAGTCTTGTCATCATGTTACAGTTGGTCATTCAGGTCAGAAAAATCCCAAACCATCACGCTACCACTGCTGGGTTTGTTTATGAAGTGAAAACTTGTGGCGAATCACAGGTAGATTGTAAATGAAGGGGAAAGAAGGACTTTGTGTTTTTCCACACATTGACATCATGTGACTTCTGGATAAAAGGAAATAATAAAGTTTATTTTTAAATACTGTGGGTTAACTTTGGTACTCAAATTTGGTCAAAAAAGTACAAACAACATAAAAGTGTAAGAATTTAAATGCTAAGGAGTTAGAGGTAGTGGCATTGGAGCAAGAAGATCCTGGGTTTTAAAATCCTTGCCTGTGGTTTTTCTAAATAAGGATTAAATGTTCTCCCAATGCATATGTGGATTTTGTCTGGGTACTTGTGTGTGTGGATTGTTTGTTTCGTATGCGTCTGTGTCGCCCTGTATCGTCCTTTTTGTGCAATGAATACTGGCGATAGATGCTAATCCCTTCCATTCATGCAAGGATAAGCAGCAGACTCTACATTAAGCAGAGCATATCAATTTTACACAATGATATTAAATTACACAATTATAAAAAAAAAATATTAACTTCACTTTACTATCCATCAAAAAAGATTAGAAGGTGGCAAAACGAGTTGAGAGACGAGGAAAGAAAAAGAAAGTGAAGATAGTTTGGCGCGTGATCGATGCAGCCGCTGCTACCTACAAGGCTCGTCTGATTGGCCAGCAGGGTGTTTCCATGGGAGCAGTGGTGGTGATAACTGAACAAAAGGCTTCCATTAGAGGTCCTGTCCCCTTCGCTCCACAGCTATTAAGACCCTGTCTGTGGGACACCTAGCGCTCCTGACAGATGGAGCGGAGCAGGAGGCAACGGGGAGCGCTTCAAACCGGAGAGGCCGACGCCACACGCAGCTGCAGCGCAGCACAATGCCAAAACATTGTAATATCAAAGCTGCGTTACGCTTCTGTTTTTTTCACACCACCTGAAGACATTCAAGACTTTAATTCTGGAGATTTCATGAAAGTTTTAGACCTCAAAAGAAAAAATAAATCAATAAAAACCCTGACACAGTCAAGCATTTCCAAAGTCTTCTGAAGGCAAGGAGCTTTTAGTCAGAAGTGGGAAGAGAAAAAACTGTGAATTTTTTTGGTTTGGTTGCAAGAATGTGGTGTGAAAGAAAACTGCTGATTACAGCAGAGATTCCTGTGTTATCAATAAGCCTCACAATACTGACTACAAACTGTGTTCAGATAACTTTTCATGAGGGCCATTCTATGAGTTGGAGTAACAGCAGACAAAAAAATAAATAAATACTCTTATAAAGATTATAGCAGCATAAACAGCTTCTAATATTCACATAATCTCACGTTTACATTATTCATGAGATCACAGGACACTGGCAGCACAATATGCCTGCCTCATGGTTACACACCCTTCCTTTGCATGTAAAGTAGGAAATTCTTTATACAGTCATGGGAAAAACGAGGCAGACGATTCCTGCTTCCACAGGATTTAATCAGTGAAGTAGTAGTCAGGTGTTGCTAATCAGATGGAAAAGCATCAGCAGTGACCTTAGAGAAGCAGTTGTTGCTGTCCATTGATCTGGGAAGGGTTTGAAGGCCATTTTCATTCACATCAAACTCAGACCATGCAATGCGTAGGGGAAATTACTCATTTCGTCTTAGATTGAACAAGTAACGCAAGGACACCCAACCCAGCAAACCGGTGGCCTTTTCCTCTTAGTGAAGTATCATTTTATTTACTTTCACTCATATAACAAAATCTAACTAAAGTAACAATACATGGAGAAAAACCAACAAATAAAATGAAACATAAGCAACAGAATAAGCAATGTAGAACATCATATAAAAACAGAGAGCTCCAGGTAAGGTTAAGATTTGAGAAAGAAAGGAATAAGATGGCATTAAAAAGTGGAACAAGCACAGAAGATGATAAAGTTTATGAGAGTTGGACTGGCATTTGAATCTGGAGCCGATACTCTGACACCTTCCCCCTGACAGTAGGGGGCAGTAAATGGTAATTAGCTGCATGAGATAGGCATTAAATGCGCCAACAATGTTAACAAGCTCTCTGCATTTTCATTTTGATGACCTTTTATTGCAGACTTGTCATCAGCTGCCAAGCCAAACTCCCTATGAAGTAAACACACATTCTGCAACAATCCTGCATAAAAGCGATGGATTCCAACTTATGACACCTTAAATGGCCTTGGCGAGCTCGTTCACACTGAATCTGATGTTGTCTTCTAGCTGTTGATTATAGAGACTCTTCTCTCCTAAAGAACATAGTAGCATGACTCACCAGAGTAAACAAGAGTACAATCTGAATGAAGCAAATGAATCAGGAACAGTGTCCTTCAGGCAGATTACACAGGAATAGAAAAGTATGGCCCAGAGCTAAAATATCTCATCCTAACTGTCAGACACGATGTGATGATGTGGCATGAGCACCGTTCAGCAACTGAGTCAACCGTGAGCTCCTCAGTGACATTTCAGAAGCGACAGCCTTCTTGGATGGGTTAAGAAGCCACCTTCAAAACAATCTGAACAGCAGCAAACCTCCCTGAAGTGTGAGCTGGAAAATAAATCCAATAAACTGCGATAGACACGTGATCAATATCAATAGATGGAATAATTTCAATGGACTCCAATCCAGAACCGCACAGCATTCTGGGAGATGTAGGCAGAAAGACATGAGCAACTCAACCACTCACGGCCAGCTAAGCAAGGTGGGTGGCATCGACTTACTCCTTCACTCTTTGGTTACCTAGCAACTCACACACTATTTAGTTACCTAGCAACAACCTCTAGAGTAACTTGCGCAGCAGGAGTTTCATGTTTATAAATAATTAAAAATAAAAATAAAACAATGTAGTGAAATGAAAACTGAGGATAAAAGCGGAAACATCATGCCACTGTTTGACTGTGTTTCAGATATTTAAAACAAAAAAACTGATCAATAATTATCAATATCGAATGATATGAAGCGCTTGTATAGTTTGTGTGTTTGTCAGTCGCATTATCAGCATGTTTTTTGGGGGAGGCAACTGTTTGCAGCTCAAGAAGTTGCATAAATATGGTACAGAGTGGGTGAAAACGTATAAAACGAAAGATACTGCAAACCTCATCTTGGTTAAAATGTCAGAAAACCTCAATAAAGTCAATCAACATTGTATCCCTCACACTGCTGAAAAAGCCTCCACATAATGAATAGAACAGGATCAATGTAAAGTGTCTGAACGCGTGATCAAATGTGTCAATCACAGCCCGACGCAGCAACAGGACTCTAAATGTTCCTGCCGGAGCCTGTGGAAGGAGAGGAAGTCCTTAAGAGCAGGACATGTCCAAACAGGCTGAGAGATGTTCCTCCAGAACAAAACCTGCACAGCGAGAGACCAATGAATGTACAAGAGAGTCCATCCATATGGAGCAACGACAGGGCAGCAGCTATCCAGCTTTAGATAAGGTGGCAGGACATTATTTTAGCTGAAAGGTCGGCCGTTCAACCCTTCACTTCAATTGTTCACAAGTTGAAGTATCTTCAGAAAAGGTTCTGAATGCCACATTGTCTCCGCAGTGTTCCTCAGCTCTACGGTTTGTCTCTGTGAATAAAAGGAATTTGAATAAATGCACTCTGATTTTTTGATTTTTGGGAACGTGGGTGGGCGGTACGAGCAGTCTGTGCCTGCAGATGGGAACGTTGACGTGGTTTGACCAAGTGTACTTCCACGTGAGTGTCAGAGGCATGAATGCAGATTGATTTGCAACTTTAGTGAGCCTCGAAAATAAAAGCGCAGCACCTTACTGACCGTATTCATGCACAGAAGGCTGAGTGAAAGTTCGCAGGTCGGCACAGCGGACCAACCAAGGCACAGGTTGGGAAGAACGACAGAGTCCACTGGGGTGAAAGGTGCTTCTCTCCGTCCAGTATGACCGATGGCTGGCCGAGACGTGAGGAAGCCGGAAAGTGTGAAATGAGCCAGGGGTCTGAGGGAAGAGGGGTGAGACACCCAGTCTGCCTTCATCTATCAGATTGATGGAGTGGTGTGACATACTATGGACACAGTATGCATGTCTGCAGGACAACTCCCTTCTGGCCCTCTAACACCAAGCTTGCGTTTGCCAAAGATGTAGGGTTTGCCTGCTGTGGCAGAAAGTCACTAATAATTATTTTATAACACAAGAGGCTCTTACTGTATGATAAATTTGAGAAAAGATTACCAGCTATCATTCTGTAAGTGATGTTTGCACTGCAAAAAATAGTTTTATTTAAAGCAGAAAACAATTATTCTAACATCTGCAACATTATTACAGTTAATATTATGTTATCTTAATTAAATCATTATTGCAGAGATTACCCACTTTACCCAACATTTTACTCTTTCCAGAGTAACACGAGACACAATACAGTCAATGATTATGAAGCAATAAACTTTACATTTTGTCAAATGTCTTCAAAATCATCTGTTGATAATACATTCATCAATATTTACACTATTGAAAGGCAAATCTAAACAGGTGGGCATTAAGACTTGATTTAAAGGACCTATGTTCTATATATTACACAATTTTCTTTAACATGTGCATTAAAAATAAGTGTTTTTCTTATATTATATCATTGTTTTTAAAAGAGAAATTGAAATAATTTTAGATCGGTAGAAGCAGAGCTTGAAAAAACAAACAAAAAATCTTACTGACTGGAGGATTTCAACAACTTTTGGAAGAAAATCCTAAAAGTGGCGTCTGATACTTTTATTCAGCAGCAACATCCTTAATGATTCCTTCAACATATAGTCAAAAAATATGTATCTGATGGCTTAATGTATTCACTTTATTGGATGCATATGAGATGCAGTTTGGCAACAACAATTTGTGAAGTGACAAAACACTGATCACACTGCAGAGGGGGGAAAAAAGAGGTGTGAGAAGAATCACCAGAGGGATTTCAAGGCGTGGAACTGAGACCCATATCATTGCCGTGGCATGAAGATTGGAAATAAGGTTGATTCGGGTGATGAAGAGGTCACTGGGTGCTCTGCATCACCACAGAAACAGCACTGGACTCAGTCTGAGCTCCGCCACCGGAGGAACGCTTCAATAATGGGCCGGGTGGTGAAAAGGCTTCTTTCATGTGAGCCATGAGCAAAGGCAGCGGAATGAGGAACAGAGAAAGGCACTCTTTGTTTTAAAGAATCAAACTTCATTTGTAGGAAACTTCTCGCATAGTTCTGCAAAAAGCGTAAAACAAACAAAACCCCGCACCAAACTGAGTAAACAAAGAAATAAATCAAAACAGTTTTGCTGCACGAAGAATAAAAAAAAAACACAAAAATTGTCCCGTTTCAGATCATCACATTAAACATTTTTCCAAACATAAATCATGAGAATCAGATTTTTTTTTCTAAATTCGTTTACTTTAGACACACTTAGGCCTGATAACAACCAGACCTGCGCAAAAAAAACAAACTAACATAACAAAAATTAGACAAAAACACCTAAAAAAGAAACACATAATGACCCGATTTAGAGGAACACAAGATCAGATGACATATAAAAGTAACTGACATCTAACAGACTGGAAAGGATTCAAATGATTTTGAAGGTTTTGTGACTCTGGGTGACAGCAGCAAGAGATGTTACCCAGAAATGGAAAAAGACATGGAACAGTGTTAAACTTTCCCAGGAGTGACCAACTGGCCAAAATGATACTTGAAGCACAGAGGGTGACTCATGTAGGACTAAAGCAGCCCAGGCCTCACTCCCCTCAGCTAAGGTCAATGTTTATGACTCAATCTGAGCGGCCAGAAATGGCATCTACTTAACATCTCCAAGAACAAAACAAAAGAAGACAAATGACCTTTTCACAAGTTATTAAAAGCATCTACACAGTCATGGAAAACCATCTAATGGACTCAAAGTTGAACCGTCCTGGAAGGTGAAAGCTCAAGACAGCATTTCAGGAAAGGAATATCAAAGCTACACGGTGGTGGTAGTATTATGATCAGGGCCGGTTGGCTTTGTATTACATGAATGACACAATGAGTAGGTCATTAATGCTTAAAAGCCCTTTAAGACAGGAGTAAACCAACATTCCTCCACAGTGATGGAAGTTACTGTCTTTGGGTTATGGTGGAACATTTAACTGTGAAAAAAAAGCAGAATTAAAACAGTGGATGGATGGTTATTTAGCTTGCTTTTAAAAGAAATGGATCCCTACTAGTGGGATAATGACAAAGTGAAATCTTGTGTTTTTCCTTCCAGCCCCCGTAGCACACATGCAGTCATCAATCAGCTCAGAAATAATGAAGTCGTGGGTGAGGGGAATGTGAGAAAAAAAAAGCCAAGTGTTACTAGCCTTTATTACTGCCAACACGCACCGTGTGGGGGTGTGTCGTTTTCAGGAACTGGATGAAGGCCTTTTGGATTTTAAGAAGCAACAGTAGCAGGCAGACTTTTCTTCCAGCATACGCACAGAGAAAAGCTGAATGTGTGGGAGAGTCCGTTCCAAGGTGGGAGGAAGTTACTCTGGAGGAAGATGATGTCACTTTGAATCTATCCGCCAGCAGCACGGCTTCAAAAGGACTCATGTCTTATTAATATCCTCTCTGAAGGGACACAGAGGCACGAAGAGGTGACCAAAGACATTATCTGTGCACTGAATGCTGCGTGAGCGACATCAGTGGCTGTCCTCGTGTTGGTGACGGATCAAAACGTGGGGCAGGAATCCAGAAAACAATTAATCGGGTTCCCTTTGTGCTGCCACCACGCTTGGTGTCCAACGCCACGGAAAGTGGACGGCTTGTCGGCATAAAAGCGCGTCGCATCAAACCGGGGCGACGACGGCGCCGTGTCACGTCGGCCAGAGGGGAAGATCTGGTGCCAGTTAACCTTTGAGGACGGCCAGAAGGCTTCGCCAACACTGGCAAATCTTCGAAGGGCGTCGCTCTTCTAAGTCCACGTCCCATCCTCCCCCCATCGCTCCCTTTCTGTTCAGTCCTCACCCCCCTCTCTTCCTGCCTCTCGCTGAATATTTTCACATTCCCCGCCTATGAAAACACAGCTAGCAGCCTGCATGTGTGATGTGAACGAAGCTGCGGGCGATGCTCGTCAGCCAACGTGAAGAGACACAGAAAGATAGAATAATGCATGCTGATGAGGGCGAGCGGCTTTTAAAGTTCGGCGGCCACCGCCGTGTGGCTCCGCGGCGGTGAATAATTCCCTCACATGAGGCGGGATAATGTCTCCGCTGGTGGCAGCGCGCCACTCGGGAAACGCCATGGCATTTTGTTGATGCCACTTTTGAACCCAGATGTTGATCTTCCCATGCAAAGACAATCGGCAGTTATAATGAAAAATTCAGTTGATTATTTTGGTCACTTACCAAAACCCTAACCCAACTCATCTGGGAGTTTCAACATAACTTACAGCAGGTGCACATAAATTGCAATGTTAAAAAGTTTTTACGAAGCGAATGTTTTCCTACATGTTGGCCTCATGCAATCAGAAAAGAAATGACAGGTTTATTGTTTGAGATTCAATCTGCGCAAAGGTTTTAATCAAGAAAGCAGCTCAGCAGGACAAAGAAACGCCTCCACTATCTCCACAAATCTGAAAGGAAGAGAAACTAAACAGGCCACCAGATGATTCACTTCCTCAGCCGCGCAATTAAAAAGCTGAATGTGTGACTTGTTCACACTTTTGGTTTCCAAAAATGAAACGAAAATAAAGGTGACATGTTTCCCTGTTATGACCCTGGCAACTTTTAATTATGTTTTAGCGTGTCTTATTTACTGCGGAGCTGTTTTCTCACCCTGCCAGAAGGTTGCTCCTGTCCCCGTGCGTCACTTGCAAGATGTTGTGCCGCAGTTGTTGAAGGGTGATCAGACGCCATATTGATGGCGCACATTTTAATTTGTCTGTCAATCATGATGAATTTACTGCCTGAATTTGTGTTTTATAGTGACTTGTACAATCTTTTTGTCATGCTTTTAAAAACAACATTTGCATGAACACGCCAGACGTATAGCAGGGAAGAAAGAGGCGCCATTCTCTTCCCCTTGTTTAAAACTGAAATTCCAGTTGGCAGCTTGTCACCTTGGCAAAGTGGAGGAGATTGAGCATGAGTTGCAAACGTGTAACAAGGTCAGAGAGCATCGTAAGTGTTGCAGGACCGCCACAAGCAGGGCATCTCTGTAAAAGGCGACCAATTTTAAGGGTAGTTAATGTGAGGACGAGTTTCACCGAAGGGCAATGTTTGTTTTTAACCACGTTTCTGCAAAAAAACTGAAATATTCTTACAGCAGAACAACATACCTATGCTATTTCATTTCTCTAATACTCATTCTAGTCTCTTCTAGTAACATGCAAGTCAGCTGGCAGAAAAGGATAATGACAAAAAAGTATCTGCACTGACTTATCAGTTTCTGGTAAGGTATAGATCCCTGAGCCACACAGATAATATATCCCACAACAGCAGGGGGAGCCCAAGAGCACAGGAAGATCAATGTGCTGCTTTGAGAATCTCCAGAAATATATTAAAAATCTCTATAAATACACTAAAAAAACCCTTAAAAGAAAAAATATATAAGATCACATATATATAATTTTATTTATAATTTTATTTATAAATTAAATAAAATTGTACTTTGAAATAAATGTATTAATATAAGTACAGGTAAATAGAAAAAAGATATATAAAGAACTATAAACTTTTTCAAAACTGATAATATATCTATAAAATAATCTATTCTTTCAGGTAGGATTTGCTCTTTTATTAGTTATTTGTTGAAGAAAATAAAGAGGTGCACATAAATAACATGCTGCACAACACACTGGAAAATAAGTTCTGAGAAAACATGACAGGCCAAGTGTTACTAGAACATGAATCAAACATGAAAAAACATTCTCACTCTAAGTGATAAAACTTGACAATCATATGCAGATTAAGAAATAGTTCCCTAAGTCATATTACTGCTACCAGAACACATTTATCTCAGCTAGGAAAACAGGCTCTGATGCATCGCCACCATCACAAATCTGGCAACGAAAGTGTGCAAAGACTGATTTTCAATTAAAAATTTTAGATATTTTAGATTGTTTATGGAGAAAGCTGAGGCTCTGCATATCAGACATGAGCTTTGCTTTAGTTTCAACACATCTAGCAGTGCTGCTTCCAATAAAAACCTCCCCAGTCCTGTGTGAAAACACTTTATGTCCTCCGACAGAAACAGCCAGGTCTATCAGATGTAGCGGCAGACGTTTCGCTTCCAGGCAGCGGCTGTCAGGCTGCCATTCCTGCTGCTGGGTGCCAGACACGTGCTTTCCACGCCTGCCTCCCTCCTTCACCCAAATGAAAAACAAACTCACACTAAACGGGACCGCGTGTTGTGGAGCATGAATTGGATCATTTAAGGCAGACACAACAAACTTAATCCTTCACTGTGATTGAAACGAAGAGGATAAAAGCGGAAAAAACTGTAAAATGGGCTTTTTCCCCCCTTTACTTTGCACACAAAAGAAAGTCAGAGCTCAGCAGTGGAAACTGTCCCCTCCACAGAGATGGCTGCGTGCGACAGGGTGTGTTTCGACCATAGGCCACCCATCCCCTCTAACTGGAAACACTTTTGTGAAGGAATCCCTTTTTGTGCAGGCAGACATCTGAAGGGAGAAGCCCAACACAAGTGACACATCACAGCCTGAGACAGCTCAGTGTGTGGAACAGACAGAGGCTCATTATGGGGTCTCCGTTCAGCGTGTCTCACCAGGGAGGCTGGGAGAAGGCTGGGGGAGGGGAGCAGGGGATCCACCATCAAGGTTTCTTTCTTTCCTGGATTCGGAAGAAGATGGAGATTTATAATCCTCGATTGCAGAAATAGGAGAAAGCTTTTGTAATTACACTGATACTTTAAAAGGACAAAACGCTTTTTTAACGAGACTTTCTCATAAAGTCTCAGCCTCCCTTGTCTCGATGAACACATAGCAGCCAGCACCTTTTCACAACAGCACCAAGAACAGATTTCATCTCTCTCTTTGTAAGTGGCAAAAAAAGAAGAAGCAAATCTGTGACATTTTCTTTATTTTTGGCTCAGAAGCCTCCCAAACTCCCATTTTTAATCTCTTTGTGAGTTTGATATGTGTTCTCCTAAAGGTTTGGCTGAGGTGCCGTCTGAACAGGAGGGGTTTCATGTTCAAAAGGCAAATATTTTTAAATCTCGGACAGCTTGTCACTGTCGTAGTCGGAGAGCTCTGGGTGTGGTCCGACATTTTATTCATTGGGTCATCTGGTCCCAGTCACTCAATGGCTGCTTGGGTATGAAAACCCATTTAGCTCTATGCAAACTGAGCAGAGCTGGTCCAAGTGAAGCAAACAGTTCTGATATGAAAGCAATCTAACCTAAAATGCAGTCGGCAGTTAAAGACAAAACATAACCTGCAAAGTCTTCAAAATGTCTTTTCTAATAGAGTAAACTATATTTGTCTACATTAATTCTTACATTTGTAAGAGTTTTCTAGTACGGTTGTATAAACAGGAGTTTTTAGTTATTCACAGAAGGTATTTTCTTTACAAATATCAGGTCAAAGAAGTTTTTAGTCTTTCTTGTGAAACCTCAGAGGACCGAATGTCTCCTACAACACTCTGTCATCCTTCGGCTTATTTTTGTTCCCCTTTGGGTCGTAAAGTCTGGAAATCTTCCCTGAGTAACACAATGGTGTTTTTTCCTCATGAAAAAGTTTTTTTTTTCTTTGCCTTAGCACGATAGCACTCAGAAAGCTGATTCACAGCCCAAGTCCTGGTGTTTTTCATCCTGCAACGACACTGGTGGGATTTTAAAAAGGGCTTTCAAACCGTGGAAATCCATTAAAGTGTCAGTGCTGTTGCAAAGTGCTGGAAAATCGGTGCACACATATCTTACATGTCTAATTTTATTACTAATCCATGTTTTTTTACCCATGAAATCAGTGCCATTACTGCGGACTGCCAACTGCTGGGATCGTTTACGAAAACCAAAGTGACACAAATACTCAGATGATCTGAAGCTGGGGCGCCGTTCTTCAACTTGATGTCATTACAGGGTTTTTTTTTATCAAGTCGTCTCAACTTCCTTCAGTTTTACAGTGTGAAGAAACTGCATTTAATTTCAGAGGTAAACTAAAAAACTGAAGATCTGAGTGAACCAGGAGTCTACATGTAAATCATACATGTGTGTAGTTCAGGAAAAACTTAGATTTTTGTTCTGCTTGACCCAGAAATGCTCAGGAAAATGACTCACTATGTTTCATTACGTTACATTAGTGTCTTTTAAAATGATCTTTCTCTGGTGTTTTCCTTCTTATGATTATGTTTCTGAGTTCTATGTTTACATGGAAATGTCATTTCATTCTAGTTGAATTTTTAATTAGAGTTTGGCGTCCTTTTGTGTGACTGTCAATTACTGACCTACTTCTTTCATCAATTGGATGAAAAATCCATAATACATAAAAACTGATCATAACTCATCGAGTTATTGACATCTTACCAACTGTATTTGCTTGCTGCCATCAAGGCATGACCCTCAAAATCTCAAATAAAAAACACAGACCGAGCAAAATCGAGCCAATCTCCTGCACCGTAATGATGTTACCGGTGTCAGGAATGCCTCTCACATGTGGAATAATTAAGTTTGACAGTTTGGTTGTATTATTGATGCAGCAGCTCATTCTTCAGAGGACAGGTGCGACCTGTCTGTCACTTAGACAGCAGCCCGAGTCAAAACAACCTGCAGTGAACAGGACGGCCACAAACAGCTTCTTACAAAGGCGAACCGTGACACACAGAAAAGAGAAGAACACCGCAAGGAATCTAGAGGCTTTCTGGATCCAAGGTTGCTACCAGTCCACTCATTCAGCCTCTAAAGAAAAGCCACAGCATCACGTCAAACGTTGACATACTTCTAATTTGGTGTTACATCCGTGGATTTCTAGTCTAATGGATTTTTTCCATCTCTGCGTGAGCTCAGAGCATTTTTCAGTGCATTTTCTCACATGGTGCAAGAGGGGTGTCGTCTTGTTCCTGCTTTAATGTGGATCCTGAGCTACCAAGATGGGTTACCTTGAAAAGCACTTAGAATGATGTCATCTAAAATGGAGGTTCCCAGTATAAGTTGTGTTGCTTTCCTTCATCTGTGTGAAACATACAGATATACTACAAACAGAGATTACATATGAGTCTAGAAAAGTACCAACTGGAGTACTGTACCCTGTTATACCAATAAAAAGTTTAGTGGAAGGATAAAATGCGGTAGAGAAAGTTATGAAAATATTAAGAAGTAAGGTTCCTCTGGTGCTTCTGGTAGCCATTAACACAGATATATTTTAAACATTGGCTACAACTGTCACACCCCTTGTGTTAAGCCACTTCCTAACCAGAAATTTAATTTGTGCCAGAATAAAGCAGAAGATTTAACTGATCCTAAAAGACATTTTCTACAGAATGATCAGGAAGCCATTTGTAAACAGTCAAATATTTTACAATAACTTCATATTGCTACACTGCTCCTTCATCCGCGGCTTCCAACTATTATAATAGATTCAAATTGTATGCAGTCTGATTCAGCACCACTGGCTGCTTGCTTTAGAATTGTAAATCCAGACATAATTTCCTAATGGTACGGCTATTTACAGAACAGAAAGGCAAAGAGCTATTACATTAATGCGTTTCTTATTGTTATTGTCCCAAGGGAGCACCCATAGACAGAAAAAAGGTTGTCATAAAATTGATTTAATCTGGTTATCTACCAGTCTTATGTCAGATGTGGGTGTTTGCACCACAGGAGGGGGGCTGTTTTCCATTCAGGGGCTCTTGTGTGGACACGGCGACAATGCATTTTATTCTCCATAAGATTTCATTCCATAAACTGGTACATTACCCAAATGCAGGCTTTGCATTGAGGAAGGAATAGTAGAGGTGTGCTCGGTTCAGGAGCTGAATGGAAAAAGCGAGGGAGAAATGAAAGCAATGCAAACTGTTTCCAGATCACTGGGCTACAAGGGACTGCAATCACGTCCCCCCAGACCCACCCACCTTATTTTCAACATTATCCCTTTCTCTGTCATGTACGCTTTTCTTCTTCCTACCAGCAAAATGTAAAAGGATTTGGTGGGTTTTGTTTGTTTTATTCCCTTTTGATCAGGTAGTTTCTAGAAAATAGAAAACTGGATTTGTCAAATTGGAACAAGCCAGAGCTAACATGACTGAGGTAGGCATGTGGAAGCAGACCACCCTTCACGTTTTCACTCTGGGCTGTGCAAGTAATACTTCCTCGATTGTTTATTCATTGCTTCCAGGGCCGCTGACTAAAGGATGGAGAGAAAGAGCAAAGGTAGAAATGTGTTTTTTTTTCTTTTTTTTTCCGCTTGATGACATTTATGTTGCTTCAAGGAACATTCAGTGGTGAACCCAGAAAGGTTTGTGTGCTTTCATACAAGGCAAACAATTGATTATTTTCATCACGGCATCTGAATGTGATGTTTTAGTTTTGGCTGTACCTATAACTTAATCAGGTTTAATGAGCATGGGTTATGTTAATAAGCATATATTTTCTTTCTATTGTTTTTTTAAATATTGATGGTTTTCAAAAAGAACAAAATGTGAAAACAAAAAAAGTGCCACTCAGCACCTGTGAATACTTTCCAGTGTTTTTGGAATCTCTAAAAGTGATTACAAATTGGGTAACGTTTGGCCGTTCTTCACTGCCAAACAGCTGATACCTGTAATAACGCCCCGTAATGTTGTAGTTCAGATGCAGCTGGATTAGTCATGGGGGCATTTTGAGTCTTTTTCAGTGTCTTTAGGAGAAAGAAGTCAACATTTAGCCTGAGGCACAGCAACCATCATTTAAAATTTGATTTCTACATCCATTTCATCACTTCCTACTTCTGCTTCAAACCAATCGGTATCTGCTCCTTTTTCTTCTGTGTTTAAGTTATGTCATTATTATGGAGATAAATAGGCCTAGTTTATGATCCCCATTTGAGGAAATAAGAACTGTGAACTACGACAAAGCTGCCATATGGTGGAATTTTCCTGCCATAATTCGAGAGAACACATTTTCAGGATTTCATGTCTTTCATCTCAAAACCTGGATGCTACAATCGATAGCAGCCGAACAGGAACACCCACTAGAAAGAAACAAACACACCCAGTATAACACTTTCATTCTATTGGCTGAGAGGTTGCCAGGCGACGGTGCTGTTTTGTTTCAAATGCAAGCAGAAAATAATTTGCAAGCGGAGATTTGATCCAAGCAGAGACAAGTTTTGAGCGTGAGGAGAAAGGTTTGAGAAAGCAGACTGAATATTTGAAAGAGCACAGAAGTTTTGAATACAAGCATTACAAGTTTTGAGAACAAAAGACATGAAATCCTGCTTTCAGAATGAAAATGTGTGCTCTCCAACTATGGCAGAAAAATTCCCCCTTACTGCAATGAAGGTTCAAAATAACCAGCACGCTTTTGTAACACATCAGGCAATCAGAATATGTTAATGCAAAAATAATTTTAGCTTTAAAAACAGAGCCAAGTTTTCTTCTAAGCAATGCAAAAAATAATAATAATTAAATGCAAAACAGGTATAATAATTAATCCAACAGAGAAGCTGAAGGTGACAACAGGCTTTTCCACGGTCCATAAGGTCAGCGTGAGAAATGCGCTGCAGTAGTAATCTGTTGCAGACGACTAATTCATTCATGAGGTCGTTCTCCTCAGTGTTCATTTTCTCAAAGCAATAAGCCACTTTGTTGAGAGAGTGAAGCCGGGTTTTTTGTTCAGATAATGCACCCCTGAGCTCCTATTAAAAGCTTATATGAATAACTGAGTACAAAGGCGACAATTAAAGGTTTTAGGGCTGCTCTGAAATGTGACTCTGCTTATTAAAAGTGGCCCGCACTGTAGCTTCTGGTGATTTCTAAATTATTAAAAAGGAAGTGATCTGACCATAAAAACTTGACTCTAATCCATATAAATCCATTAGAGCTTTTGTTAGAAGTTAATTGCTACATTTGAGTAGTTGGGACTCTTTGTCTTTTCCCATTTGAACAGGATATGTGTCATTTGTTGGGGGGTTTTTCTTAAGAACGTCATCGGCAGTAGGGATGAGAAACACTTCTCTTTTAAATACCAACAGATCAACCAAAGGTTGCTTTTGTTGTCAAAACCTAAACCTTTCCATTCATAGTTCTGTTTCAGGGAACTGCTTTTAATGCTTCTGTAAAGCAAGACCAAATCAAATTATGTGAATATTTAGAGTTTTATTTCCTTTCAGACTGAGAATCTGCATCATTCAAGGCTCTTTATTATTAACAAAGCTGCCTGAATCAAAGGTCTGACCCTGTTCGCTGCCAAAGCAGCCATGTAATTGTTTACATGAGCTTGTGAGAACCCTGCGTGGATGCACAGGAGTATGAACGCCAATAGAGCAAGATATATTTTTATTTTGTTGTCCGTTAGAACATCTGCATTCACTAGAAATTAAATGAAAGATCCTAGAAGAGAATGAGATAAAAGATAAATAGAACTGTGCATGTATTTAAGTTGAGGTAGTCAGTTTTCTTTTTGTAACGTCAAACTGCCTGATGAGAGGTTTTGGGGAAGGTTTCAGACCAGTTCAGGCAGCATTTTTTACACTGCAGAGAATCCAGGAGGAACAAAGTTCTAAACTGTTCTGTTTAAAATGAGTAATGATTAATTTTATAGACACCTTCCGACATCTTGTTGCATTCAGCTTACACCCATAGTAAAGAAATCTTCACTTTGCTGGCTGGTTTCTTTCGGAGGGAACTGCATGTCTGATTAGTTTAGGAAGACTTGAGAAACCTGCTGGTTGCAGCACCGGTCAGCTTCAGGGTTGTGAGAGGTCTGCAGTAATTGGAAGGTGTGAGAAATCGTTGTTCTCACACAGACTGACCTATTCCTGGGGAAAGGGTGCTTTAAAAGCAAACAGAAGGCTATGATGTGGACAGAGGTGCACTGCTGAGGAAATTATTTCCCTTCTAGAAGCAAAGAGCTTTCAGAGCATTTTACTGCAAGATCAGCACACACACCTATAGTCATACATGTAAACCATTGTTTGGTATACATGCCAGCTAAATGGCTCAAAAGTCATTTATAGAAATGACAAGATTACAAACTTTTACAAGAGCATAATATTATACATGAGGGACATTTCTGACGCTAACAAATCTGTCTGTAATCAGTTTCCAGGCAGAAACAGAGCCAACGTTGTGCTTGTCTACGTCTAACTCCATGTACAGTCAGTGTTAAAGGCAGCAGTTAAAACTGAGACTTCACTGTATGGATGCAAACAGAGCTCTGTGTCAGAGTGCAAACTGAGATAATCAGCACAGTAGCTGCTTGGTGTTTTGTTCATTCATTATAAACATTAATGAGTTATTTCATTTTTACAATTCCAAAACCTTTAAGAAACATCTTATGATTAAAAAACTAGCCAACAGGAAGGAGACACAAGCAGAAGCAGACCTAATGGATGGCAGAATTTATGCTTCACAACACTGATGGATGGATAAATAAAGGGCTTTGCTTAGTGACATCTTCAGTTTACTTTGACTGACCAACTAGCACCCACATTACTGCAGATGAGGCACCAATGCAATCTGAAATGTTCCTTCTCCTTTCAAGCATCAGTTGTGAAGAAGACATCAAAACACTTGAACTTTTCTGCTTGCAGCAGAGACTGACCCCCGACTGTGAGCGTCCATTCAGCTTTTGTTCCGGTTGACAACAATCACCCCGGAGTTAGAGGAGCGGAGTCTCACACTCAGCTAAAAACCAGATCACCAGCATAAAAAGGCCCGACTCTTAGCTTACCAAACCAGGTACCTTCCTCTACACCTTGAGACAGCCCTACAGCAAAGGATAAATACTGACACATATTAAAAGGTATATCTTGAAAAATACATTCCTGTTCTGCTACACTGCACAACACTGATAATTAGAGCAGAGCCAGGTTCCCTCTGGAACTGCCTTTCAGTGATTCCCGTCTACCTGCAACAGAGGTGCGACCTCGCCCTCCAGCCATTTACCCTTAAGGAATCCCCCAGAGACGCCGGTCAGGGAGGGTCTGCAACAAACTGGGCTGTGAAGGAGGAAAGGGCTCATTAATCCGACGCCTGAAGTGCCCCGACGTTAAAAATAAATGAAAAGTACACCCAGACAGGCCACCTGTGGGCTGGAAAGTCTGCTTGAAAAAACACAGACAGACATGCAATGTTTGAACAAATCAAACTGATCAAACAGTTTGTCGAGACGAGAGAGGAAGATGGCAGAATCTGCTCCCCTGAATGGGAAACTTCTGCTGCTGCTGCAGAAAGATAAAGACTTTCTGTCACTGAGCTTGAGGAAATTTGCATACGCAGGAAGTAAGATATTCTTCACTTTTCTTCTCTTAAGGAAAACCATGAACTCTTTGAATAGCTTGCACCTTTTTTTCCACAGAAAAGCCGATCTGGTCACCAAAACGATTTACTTTCATTCATTTACATTAAATGACATCTTCTACCGGCCAGTCATGTTACCTTGACGACTGTGCATCACTTCCTTTAACTTCTACAACAAAGGCACAAGATGATGTGAAACGTACAAGGTTTCAATGTCAACAAGTTCAAAAATGTATTATTCTTAGTTCCTGCCACCAAGAAGAAACTCATTGATAGTGATGTCTACCGAAGGGACAGACACAATCTGATGACCCCATACGACCCGATTAGCTTTGTAGTTTATACAGCAGGGAAAAGAAGTCATTCCAGAAACAGCACATCCAAGGCCAGATGGACCATTACCCGGCCGAGTGTCTTCCACAGTGGGACAGACTATAATCTAACTTTAGAGCCTCTGGAGCAGCTGGAAGTCAAACAATATATAATATATCACTGTGGGGGGAAAGGAAAGTCCATTTCAGTCCAGAGAGTGAGAAATATTGAATTCATTGTGAAAACATTGGGTTTCATTTAAAGCAAAGATGAAAGGTTGGTAAAGTTTTTGACGTTTTCCAAAGCAAATGTTTCCTTCAATGAGAAAACTTGAGATCTCATACCTGTTCTTAGCTTAAGGTCAACAAATAATCACAAGAAGATAGA
This sequence comes from Poecilia latipinna, assembly GCF_001443285.1. Taxonomy (NCBI): domain Eukaryota; kingdom Metazoa; phylum Chordata; class Actinopteri; order Cyprinodontiformes; family Poeciliidae; genus Poecilia; species Poecilia latipinna. The sequence continues at coordinate 373,445 of NW_015112854.1, forward strand.
GAACCTAAAAGTCTAATTTAATGAACTTTATTTCATCTTAAGCATTGGGATTTCATGATATCTTTCTTCAATGAGTTGAAATATCAAAAAAAGACAAGAAAAGTGCAGGGTTATTGCACATGTGGACTACGAATTACACATCTGGGTTATTGCCTGGGAGCAGAAGCTACCTTAAGGGCTGTCTGGGTCGTGTCTATCTCTGTTTTTTGTCTCTTTCTTTGGCAGAATTTCGGTTCCTCTTTGGCTCATCCCCGGCTGCTCCACGGGGGGCGTCAGGACAGGATGTTTCCCCCGGGGACAGATGTGCTTTCGTGCAGACTGCTGGATCTGCATTAGCTGCGGATCAGGCTGAGCTGCTCCCATTACTTCCAGCAAGGACAGCAAAACTGAGCCACAAACTGAATCCAGCTTTTGGAGTAAGACTGTAACTGTAAGATGAAACTTGTACATATTCTTGTGTCATGATATCAATTTCTATTAAAAGAGCAGTTATAGTTGTGGTTAGAGGTTCACATGCATGGCTTAACTTTTGGGATTTGGGACACTTTGTGTATGTTCCTGCTTAGTCTCTCCTCTTTTCAGTGCAGATGGTTTCACTGAGGACTGAGCTGGAGCCTTTGTGTTTCCAGGTTGTTCATCCCAATCCATTGTTATTCAGTGGATTATAGTTTGGATCTTCTTCCCGAAATGCCAAAGGATTTTTTTCACTTACGTATAAATTGTTGAATTGATAATTGATAATCTTGGATATACGTCTTAAATTTTCAGTGAGTTCCTCCGAGTATTTGCCAATCCAATTAATCTCGATTTTGTCTACCAAGACACTCTATAGAGCCTCACTCCTGCATGTACAACCATGAAAAACTGTAGATTACAACTATATGTTTTGGGTAAAAACTAATATTACTGATGCCAACAAAGTCCCTTCTTATCCTGCTCTGCTTTCTGATACAAAAGAAAGTAACGTCTCATTGTGCCGCTCGCTCTATTCCTCGAATGTCTCGTCTTTGCCACTCACCGTGGGCCTCAGGATGGGTTCTTATCTGCTGCGTGCGTGTGGGTTCGGCACACACGCACAAACCCACGAGGGACCGCCGGGATGCCTGAGAGATGGGCCGCGGAGATAACACACGAGCGAGCAGGAATACATTAAAAGCCAAGTGAGACGAACCATGCAATATTAATTGGGGCATTATCAAACATCATCCCAGATTGACTCTCGCTGCTGAGGAGCTGCATAGAAATGTACACACGTTTCCTGAAGTGGGTTTCTGCGAGAGGTAATCGGGTTTAAGTGAAGGAAAATGAATGGAGATTTGTACTTTAACAATGTGCTTGCTGATATATTCACAGTCAGGGAAGGAGGTGGCATGAGTATTCCCTCATCTGCTCAAAAGTCAACATGTAGCCCACAAACAGGCAAACACAAAGCCATCTGTGAGATGAAAAGGAAGTTATCGGAGCAGCTAAAACGCTCCAAAGAGGAAAAAGTGTGAAGCTTCCACAGGAAAAACGGGCAGATAACCACCGTCTGAGTCACAGATTAGCAGAAATAGAAGGACGACGGCAGTGAAGCAAACGATGAGGAAGGATGGAGGACGGGTCCTTGGCTTACAGGAGCAGCGCTGAGCATTAAAAGGAGCTAATATCCCCAAGCAGTGACCTTGAAGAGCCAATGACACGGCCTGCAGAGTCTGAGGTGTGATGCTACGCGTCTTCTCTAGTCCAGTCAAACTCAGCGTAGCATATGTCACCTACTATCCTCAGATTCTCCAGTCACACAGAGGGACATCTTATTACTTACAGCAAAGCAAACCAATTTCCAATGGACTGCAGAGATTCAAAGAATGATTAGAAAACACCGTCTGCAGCCACACTGTCTCTATTAACACATGTTAAGGAATATTTGGTGTTTGAACTATGGAAATTTTTCAAGTACTCTCAGATTTCAGCTGCCCTGGCACAGCGAAGGTCAGGGGAAATATTTGGTGGATTCCTGCAAATGCCAGGAATCCATTAATAGCACCAAGTTTTCATGTTTTACCATTTTAGTAGTGCTCAATTGAATCTTTTGATGAGCAGGTATTAGTCAGAGATAAAATGGCAAAGTCGCGCAAAAAGCAGCCTTCATCACCGTCAGTGTCAAAGCAGCGTTACTCCACCTTTCGAGTTTGCAGGTCAGAGTTCACCGAAGACGAACCTGACACGACCCAACCTGAGTGATGCTTAAATTATTTCTCCTGATGACCCCCGTGTGGCCCGGAGCGTCCGCTGGACTGTCAGGCTGCATCGGCTGATATTTAAGTGAGAGCATGTGGGCCGGAGCCCACAGCGCGTCACACCTAACGCCCCCGTGTGCAAGCGTGCTGGAAAGTGACGACGCGCTGCAGCCGGCTTGGCAGAACGGACAGATCACGAGGAGGCAGCTGTTGCTCATCACCACCCCCAGTGGGGGTCAAGCTGGGCTACCCTGGACTAGCGGAAGGTTTAAATGTGAGAAACAGTCTGTGGAAAATAACCAGGCATGTAAAATGTCCACTTTCATTGGTCAGACAACAAGCTGAGCCCACATTTCATGTTGTTCACAGGTTTCGTTTTATTTACAACAACCTAAAAGTGTGTGTTGTTACTGTGCATGTTCACTGGCCAGTTATTTAAATATATTAGAAAAATAAACTTGATGTGCAAACATGACATGGATCTGCTTTATCACATGAAAGGCTTCGATTTGTGTTTTTGTGTAATTTCATTCTGTAACACCTGGATGTGATGAAACATGAAAGAACTGAACTCTCAGTACATAAATAAATAAAAATATTAAAAAAATTAATAAATATATAAATGTTTTATTGTCTTAATTTCATTTTCTTATATATTTTTTTCCATTTTATTATTAATTTGGCTACTTAGCTTTAAAAAGACTTTGGTGACATGTCTAAATATTCAGTAAATGTCAAAAAATAAAAAATATAAACTAGTGGTAGGATCATATGAATAAACATTTATAATTCAAAAGCCCTTTTTTGTCATCCGTCGCTTTGTTTGCAGAGGTAGCTTGTGCGTCAGATTTATGGGCGTACCAGAAACACGCAGCAAATGTTCCGGCTTGGGAACAAAAGTGATTTATTGCATTCAAATTTTTGTCCATTTTATTGAAATTAACACATTAAATCTCACCCTTGATGTAAACAAATGGAAAAAACATGTTTAGTTTCTTTAAAAATCTGAACAGCCAACATTCTTCATTCATTCATTTACTTTTATTTACTTATTAATCCTTTAGCAAATAAATAAATAAAAACAAACATAAAAGTAGCTACTTTCAGGTAAATGTCCAAGACATTAATTCATTTATTCATACATTCCTATGAACAGCCCCAAGTATACTTTGAGTATCTTAGCTGAACATTTTAATCAAAATTCCTGGATTGAAAAAAAAGAAAAAAGTCAGCGGAATGACAAAGTGCGCTCATAACCTGCTGAACAGACGAATATGGTTTTAATTTATCCATGAACTGAAACTTTTACGCCCCTGACCGGTGCTGAGGTTAGACGAAATGCTGCAACACCGCTTTGTTTATCATTCCTTTAAACTCCCACCGCCAGCCTTTATGTCGCACCTTATACATCTACTGAACCAGAACACACAGGTTACGTTGTGGACTGCTTTATGACACAATGATAGATGAGGAAAAAATTGTTGATGTGTGCTCTCCAGTCCTTCATTCCCCTTCCAGTGCAGATCCTTCTCTCCCTATCAGCTCTCACAGAAGCTCTGAAGAGTAATTTCGCCAATCTGTCAGCGGATTCGCTTTGAATAGTTTCCCACACGAAACCGGCATTTATACAGCATATAAATTCCACATTCACGCCTTCGGACTTATCGTTTTCTTTTAGTTCTCCATCACAGAGGCAGAGGAAGTAATTTAGAGCCGGAATATGGAGAGTGCCGGCCGGTGAGAGATAAAGACGCCAGTGCCTACCACACCCCAACCCCGTCCCTCAAGGGAGGTAGGAAAATAAAATAAAATTTAAAAAAAAGAAAATGTTATTGCGTTTTCACAGATGGGCTCTCTGAGAAGCCGCTGTTGCTTGCAAAGCCAAAAGCAGTTAGAAGTATTAAACTTCCAAACATTGCGTTTCAGACGCTGTGGCGGCTGGTTGCTGCAGAGAAGAGGTGGAGGGATGCGTCAGCAACAGGAAGTCACACCGACAGAGACTGGATTAGCTCAAATGAACCCTGCAACTCATTCACTCATTTAACAACGCTCAACTGCAACTGCTGCTCAAGGTACACAAACTGGGCTTGTCAGTAATTATAAATATCTTGGCTTTCTTAAAAAAACAAAAAACAAAATCACACAGCAAAGTTTTTACAGACATTGAAAATGAATATTGGGTTTTATTATGGTAAAGGTGTCGCATCACTCAGCCAGACGATCCGAATGCTCCTTGTTGTCTCTTCACTGTTTTTGATGATCACTATGGTGTCATCTGCAAACGTAATGATACTATTGGATTTCCATTGGAACGTGGAAATCTAAGGGTTATAAATTCAATTAAGACCCTACAATTAAAATGAAATTTAAGAGCAATTTGATTTTAACTAAATCAACGTGGAATAAAGTAGGAACACCTAAAAATCATGATATTGAATGAAAACAACATTAATTGGGGAAAATTTTAGATTAAAATTCCTTCGGTCTGTGGTTTTCTTTGATCTTTCTTCATTTTTTAGTGAAATTTTAGCTTCCTCTACCACTTTGTTCTTTCATCTTCTTAAGTATCTGCAGTTCAATTTGGTTCCACCTTGTTTTGCATAAAATAAAATAAGTTACCTGGATATTGGTTGCATTCCACTTAAATCTAATTTAGATGCAGTTATTGGACTCATATCTCTTTTCAGAATCCAACTAACAAATGCAGAAGTTACTTGACGGCAGGTTGGAGTTTACCTCTCTGCTCATAGATCTGATATGATGGACCTGCCTCTGTTGTTCTGACCCAGAGATAATCATGATCCATTTCCCAATCAGCCATCCAGGGCCGAGGTGTTGCATCCTCATATAATCCATCAGCAGCAACATTTTGTCTAGTCAGATAAAGGCTGTAATTAATTACACAGGAGGGAAAAGCTTCATTACACGGCCGAACCTCGCCTCTAATGCACCTTGGCCTGACCAGCCAAACCAGCTTGGACAGGTGGAAATATGTTTTTGGCAGCCAATGTGTAAAAAAAAAAAAAAAGTCACTGTTTTATTCTGAAACATCATCATATTTCAATAATTTTGGTTTTTAGATGTTAATATTCCCATAGAGGTCACGACTCTTAAAATTATCTTTGTACTCGCTGATGAAGACCTGGATGATCCTGAAATCAAATCAAAACAAATTAGACTAATTGAGAATCTTGGTAAGTAAAAAAAGAAAAGTTAATGTGTGCAGACTTTTTTAAAATCACATTTTCAGTTTTCCATCAATTCTTTGTATTTTTTTTACTTCACTTAACTGAAACACCAATCTAATTTATTCCTTTATAAACAAAATTGCACAGATTTTTAATTTGTGATATTTTAATAACCTTCACAGTTCCTTACATGCATCTCACCAGCAAAACAATTTCATGATATTGAGTTTAAAGCTCTTAACAAAACAGACAGAGGTGCTAAAAAAAGCTCACGCTTTACAAGGAATCTATGTCAAGCCTCCTTCCAAATGTCAGATTATTCATACTGGTGAGATTTGTCAGAGATGACTGCAATCTTTCTACGGCGTCACCCCCTCCTCAAGTCACTGGGAGTTCATGTTTAACATCAAGTCAGCTACAGTTACACCAAAATGCACCAAATGACTCACAACAAGCAGCACACTGGAGACGGAAATCTCACTTAGTGGTCCAGTTCAATCCGGAGTCGCAGTAAGTCATGCATGTGCTGGAACTGGATCAACACGAAGAAGAGCAGGATTTTTACAGGAGCTGCTGGAACTTCACTACATGTTAGCCGAGCTTTCAGCAACTCAGAGAATAAATTAGCATCAAATCTGGATTTTGACATCAAAATTATGTGTTACTGAGCAAATTTATGACAGAACAATGCAGTATTTTAATTATAGAGAGCTGCACAGTGTGAACAGTTATTAGGCAAGTGAGCGTTTTGACAGTATAAATCATTTTTTATGAATATTGTCCAACTAAAAACTGCGTAAATTGTAATGGTTGATGTAAATATAAATCAACACCATTGATCAAAGTGGGAATAAAAACTAAATAGTTTCTGTTTCTCAGGCAAAATAGAAATAAAACTAACTAACTCTGAAAGTCAAACACTGTAAAATGTCGTCCAGTGGAAATCGTCATGTGCGTGACTGGCTGAAACACTGCTGCATCTGTTGCCAAGTGTCATTTATGTGGCCAGAAACAGCAAGCACAAGTTCCTATGAAGCAGAACAACCCCTCCCCCACTTGTTGCTGTACACTGCTGCTCAGATGCAGGGATGAAAGCTACTATACTTACAGATTATGAGTATCAACATCTGTTCTGCATATTAATTCAGCCAGTTAGATGTTAGTGGATGAGATGCTAATGCTAGAAGGGCGTGTTTTGGGTCGTTGTGTAATGGTAAAGAAAGAAAAATATCAGGAGAAAGTGGGATAGTATCATAATTAACAGTTTCCTGATATTGTCCGTCCCTTCTTAAAACAATAGTTGTTAAGCTAAGAGCATCATGTCTGTTACACAGCTATAAGACTGTCTGCTGGAGCAGATAGCATGACTAATCTACCAGCTAATGTTAGCCTATAATGCTTATGCTAATCGAAGAAAATGCTCAAGATTATTTATCTGTACTAATGAGAGCAAGACAAGGGTACTGCAATAATAAATTATCTTATTTATGTCTCTTTACCAGAGTTGCCAGTATTCGTCATTTTAAGATATCGCGTCGCCTTCAACCTCAAGTCGCCTTCAACCATAGAAAAGAGAATCACATCCTCCAAAAACAAAGCCTGCTAACGTCTTTGGAGCAGCTGGACGATTGCAACCACTTAGCAAGTACTGCAACCTGATGAACTCTGAGGAAGCACGGCTTTGTTCTGTAGACACTATATTAATGACGCGAGTACACAAGACAGATCAACAGCTGGACTTGAAGAATCAATAAAATATTCAGCCTCCAGCTCCACACCTCACTGAGCTGCAGGGCATGTCCTCGTTGTTTATTCAGAGGAGCGACGGCTTGTTTGCTCGTAATGAGCTTCCTCATTAGGGTGGAGGAGAACAGGATGGGAGTATGTGTGTGTCGCAGGTGTGTGCAGGAAGCGGCTGCGAGGAACACGAGGTGCTTGTGCCGTCCCGTTTCTAGGACGGGCATGAGCAGGTTTTAGATTTGGAAGTAGCAGTAATCAATCAATCATCAACTTCTCTTGCTCCAATTTTCCTCCACTTCTCTTTGTTTACATCAACATCTCTTTGTTTCCCCTTTGCTTTTGCCCCGCCCCCCCTTTCCATTTCACTCAGGTGGACGGTCTTTTGGGAGGACGCTGGGGTTGAAAGCAAGAGCGGCACGTCCGTCTACCGGGAGAAATCGATTGATAAAGTGGGGAGCTACATGCAAGCAGAGCTACTCTGGCCCTGGTGGGGGGGGGTGGCTCTGAACATCGTCCCACCGGTATCCAGTAATCTGGAACAAACAGACCTCGTTAAACACACAAGCGCCGTTCTGCATTCAAGGGCAGCTGATGGGGGTATTAACAGGCAGATTATGAGGAGAGGTCAGGATTTACAGTAGAGAGCACTGACCGATAAATCCTGCTGCTACGGTGGATTTCTTTTTCAGTTTCGCTAAGCTAATATATAATGCAGATTTGCATTCCAATGGGGCAGAATGATGCCATCGCTTTATTGAGAGTCACATCCAGAGCCATTATCTTTCAATCCATCAGAATGCCTAGCTTCTCCTAAGTAGATACAAACAAGCAGGTTAAAGGTTGAACGCCTGGAGGACAGACAGAGTGTTCTCATATGACATCTTCTGATGAGCTGAATCTGGGCTACAGAGGTCTACCAGGGATTGGAGAGCTATCTATAGTTAGTGTTTGATGATAATCCACCAAGCAATTCAAGGAGGTCCAACAGGAAGGATTTCATCAGGGAAATTAGTCACTCTGACAGCAGCTTTATCCTTCTCTGCTCTCTAGGAATGTCCTCTTTCTGATTCACATATCGCCTTTCCTTCAGGGTCACTAAAAGTGAGATGACATATTGCTCAAGGTTTTCTCTTTGCAACAATAAAATGGAATTTAAAACATTTGACGTTCATGGTTGGTTAGTTTTAAGAACTTCAAGACGTATTTAATGATTTGGAAAGGCAATTATTGAACTCTAACCTCAAATGTTCAAATGCACCCATTTAAATGTAACTGGCAGACTGGCACTGCAGTATACTGGTTCAGATCTTATCTGGAAGACCAGGACTACTTTGTGTCATTTGACAATTCTGAATCCAAGTGAACAAATATCACGTGGCGTTCCTCAAGGCTTCATTCTCGGGACACTTTTGTTCAACATCTACATCCTCCTGCAAAGGGAGTACCACAACATGGCAACTTTAGTGGATGGCTCACAATGTCCACAATTGTAATGCAGTAAATATAAAACCCAGACACCTCAGACCCATTGAGTCGGCACTGAATTCCTGTTTGCACTGAAACACTCTAGAGTTAAATGTGAGGCAATCTGTCCGACAGCTGAAGCTCTAACCGGGTCGTCAGCAGGACGGTAATCCGAGCACAGCTGAAAGGCTGAAAAAGAAAAGAAACGTCATTGTGTTTGTTAGACCTTTGGCCTGAGTGTAATGTCTCATGAGACCTTGAACGTTTTGCAGAAGAAAATGTCTGAACTCCACAGTGAACTGAAGTGAGTTTATAAAGATAAATGGCTTAAATGTTCTTCAAGCTATTGCTGCTAAATGGTACTCAGAAAGCATTGAATACTGCGTAGCTCTTTACTCACTGCTTTCATACTTTAGCTTTGTTTAATAACTCATTGCTTTGTGGGATTTATTATGTGGTTTTGCATCTGAGGTGAGATGTGAATAGTTTTGAACCTTATAAACTCTAATAAAATGTTTTATTTGATGTAGTTCTCTTCCTGCAGTCATGCAATTGGTTCTGTTTTCCTCAAGAGATCCCTAATGTTCCTTTGTAGTTTTGAGAAACCTGATTCTCAAATCTAAAAAAAAAAAAAAAAATTTTTTTTTTTGCTTGAACCACAAATCGCCCTCCCAACTAGACTCAGGTCCCGTTAATAACAGCAAGTTGGCTACACAACACAAAGCCCAGCAGTTACAATTAACAATGCCATCTTCATTTAGCCACGAGCGCCAGACAGCGAGTGTTGATGGACGCAATGTTTCTGCTGCAGACATTGAATGTCAGCAGTTTCCGCTGTCGGGCTCAGATGCAAACACGTCTGGCCTGACTGATATGATGCATTTGAAAAGTCTTCACATCAGGGACACTGACCAACAGGGATTTCACTGTCTTTTATGATTATTATCTCTTCATGCAATTATGCTCAAACGAACAGTTTTTATGTCTTATGAGTGTCTAAATAAGAATCTGAGTAATCAACAAGAATGTGCAACACTTCCCTCCGTTGCATACTGAGTATTCCTACCCAACACCTCACCATGCAAATCCGGTACCAATGCGAGTGACAAGAAAAGATGCACAAGGTGTTGATTGCAGTAACACACCCCTCAGTTCATCGTGTTGCGTTCTGGGAGGAACCAGTTCATGCATCCGCTGTGTGAGCAGCAGGGTTGCAGCTCCAAACAGATCCGAAACTTTAAAAATCCCATCTTAAGATATTTTAATATGGAGGATATGATGCATTTCAACGGAACGTCAGAGATGAAAGTCAATGTTGCTGGAGACACTCTGGAGAGCCACAGCTGATCCCAGGGGGGAAAAACGGATGAACATTGAGACTTTTAAGATGACAGGAGCCTGTATAGGACACTGTGTGCTACCTTGTCAGGTCATGGCAGTGTTCTCTGAAGCCCAAAGGTAAATGCCAGTGCTAAAAATGTGCATCTTTATCAGAACCGAATGCTTCTGTGAGTTAAAATCCGTTATTGAAAAACATATTCATGCGTTTTCCGTCTCCAGAATTTCCTCCACCATAATCAACTGCTGTGAGAGGCCGTCATTAAAAACAATGTTGTTGTTTGACACAAGCTCAGAACAGATGCAACAGAGCAACTCTGGCAGAGGGGGGATGCTTAAGACAAAGAGAAGTAACAGAATAATCACAACGGGAGTCGACTGATTTGTTTTCCATATTTAGCAGCCGTCTGCCATGATACACCAGCTGAACTCACAGAGACCCTAGTGATGCTAGCATTGCCTTGGTGACACAAATATTCATATTTGTAGATGAAGCAGTCACCTCTTCCCCCAATCACATATTTCTTGAAATATAATCGTCTAAAATCTTCATCATCAGGTTGAAACTTTACCCTATGCTGATGTTTGTTTTCCACTCAAACTAGCAATGAAAATTTCAGCAATCTTTCAGTTTTATGTCCTTCTCGCCAGTCGGGTGGCTTTACTGCCCATGTCTTATTTCATTTCCCTGTTGTTTCTCATCTGAACGGCTGGCCCGCTGGTACTGTCCTCTACGCTGCATTACGTCTAACTTTGCGGTGGCCCATTAAGCCTTATTATTGAATTGTCTCTGATATTATATGTAGGCCTAATGTGAATTCAGTGGCACGCACGAGAGCCTGTATGCACACCTGTGGCACATGCACAACGATCGTTAAAGTCTTTTCATGTCGCGAGCTTCTCTGGAAACAAACCTTAGGAACAGACAAATGCAGACACAGTGAGACGTCACAAAGTCTTGGAAATGGGAAAACAGGCGACTAAAGATTGTAAATAACATTACAACTAAGAAACTAACAATAGGAAAAATAAGATTTGAATATATATTGACCTGAAACCAGTGAGTTGACAGATCGGGTCCCTTGTCGAGTTTCATCGTCCAGGAAGTTTCAATGACAACGGGGAGCATGAAAGGGTGAATCCATATTCCTGGAGTACTTGTAAAGTGTGTAAAACATTTACTGCGTGACATTAAGGACGATCTGCAGCACCAATCCACTAGGTGATGACTTGTTCCAGCACCGGTTAATGACGCAGAAAGGTTCTGGCATCAAACACGCACCAACCCGTTTCCTTCCATTTTCCCCTTCTATCCCCTGCTTTTACATTTTATCAGCATCTGTTAATGATCCAGGGAATACAGCGGCAATCGCCCCGTCTCGTTTTTGTGCCGTCTGCGCGATGACATTCATGCCGTCTTCGTCTCGCCTTTGATTAAAGATCAAATCAAAATTGAGCCTCTCCAATAAATACACACAGGGTGAAAGTATCATCTTAGCTTGCAAGCAGAACTCATACGAACGGGAGGTGGAAGACCTCGCAGAGGCGATGGATTGAAATGTCTGATGGCGTCTGGTGGAGCAGTTCAGTGGAAGTGCACCCTGGAGGGCTTTTTTTTTACTGACTTATGGAGATTGATCTTCCTCACGCTGAGAAACAGAGCAGGTGAGACATGGATCTGTATTGGGGATGGGGAATCATGTCTCTACCATTGATCTACAAAGGATCAAACCGATGAAGGAGGGGAACAGACAGATGTGACTTAAAAAGAAGCAACAAATGAGCCAGAGAACAGCAGGCATTAAAAAACAGAGACAGAGGGCAAGGAATTCATAAAAACATTTTAAAAAAGAACAAAGGAATATTGTATAGTAAGGAGCCGTCGGTGGCTCCGATTTTTAAAGGACTATAAAAGTGGTTTTGCATGTTTTAAGCAATAAAGTACAAATTGCAAATCCTTGCTTCAAGACATTGTATAAAGGTCTACACTGCTAACCGGAAGCCAAGGCTGCTGCTACTGTTGTTGCTGCTGCTGTTTAATATCTCATTAAAAAAAGAAACAATCATAAAACCCGGAAAATTCCAGAGTCTGTGGCAGTAAACATTTAGTTATGATGGTCGGACAAAATCATAAGGAAACTTTGTCTCTAATTCAATCGGTGTTTACAACACGCCGAAGTCAGCTATAAAAGCTACTAAACCTTGGATGATGACTTTCCATAAAATTCGGTCAATAAATAATATTGACACAAAGGACAACAGATAATATTAGCTGTAATTCAAACAACTTGTGCAAGTCTATGACTGGGCTTAAAGTGAAGAAGAAGAACTGCAACTTATGATGAAGTGTCACAAGAAATTAGTCTAAAATGTAATTAATTTAAGTATTTTCTGTATTTTCTAAGAAGCTAATCAGAGGCTCTGTTCACACTTGGTGGAAAAGATCCAACCATTTATCTCCTAACTTGTAGACAACATATCCATCTATACAAACATTCATCCGTTAATGGATCTGTTTATTCGTCTATCCTTTAACCACAACTTGGTCCGTCTGCCCGTCTATCCATCCGTCTTTGTCAGCAGTGAAACTGCGTCTCTCCACAACAATATCTGCATGTCTGGGTATTGAGTAAAATGTGACACACTGCTCTCACAGGGAGGACAGAGTATCTTTTGACAAATTTCCAAGCCACATCCTATTGATTAGCATTCATTCTTGTGCAAGTGAATGGAGACGGCAGAAAGCTCACACTACATCTCACACAGCCTCCACAATCAATCTGGGCGAGAGCTGGCAGGAGACAAAAAAGACAGGAAGGGCGGAGAGGCCGTGGTTCTCGTCGGCCGCGAGGGCGACGGAGAAGACGACGAGTCAGCAGCAGGAGGAGGGAAGGAGAGGTGAGACAAACGGAGTAAATATAGACATGTTAACCTGCAGAAAAGAAGCCAGCCAACAGTTCTATTAGCACCTGCACTGGAGCACTAATGACTGTGAAGATGCCGTCCCTGGCACCAGCCAGAACATGCTGCTGCTGCTGCTGAACGAGTTGTGAAATAATCACACTGAGGAAAATCAGGAAGCTGAGGACGATCGTTTCAAAGCGAAAGGAAGGCGTGGGAAGAAAACACCAAAATTTACCACAACAAATGTGTAGAAGTTGACATTTTAGATGATTTCCTCCAGTAGAGACGAGGGTCATCAGCCACAGGGTTGATGCTCGGTGGTAGGAGCGTCACCTTGCAACCCGATTTCAGCCTTTCAGGTGTCGATGTGCCCTTTATGTACCAATGAATATGTGGATATTTGGGACCGCCACTAAAAATGCTTATACCTGACTATTTTGATAGTTCTGACACCAAATTGACCGTAATGTGCGGAAACCCTCTTGGCATTAGTGTAGAAGCTGAAATCTTCTTCATCGTTGCTCTTGGAGGTACAGCCAATCAGCACCAAGAAAAGCAAATGGCTCGCTCGGATTGGCTGCTGTGCTGCAGCTAGGTATTTAAGCTTTCCGAGCTACATTGTCTTTCTAATATTTTAGATATGATATGCACCATGAAACTGTTTAAGACGGTCTCATGGCCTTTATTTTGCAATCAGGAAACATTTGTCTTGTTCATCCAATCTTCTCCCATGTTTGCCAATATTCTCCTCTGCCTGTTCGGCCCGTTCTCTCTGTGTGGCAGCGATGCTCAATACTCCCTGATTCTCATCTCCGTTTCCCGCCTCTCTCCTCACATTCATCAAACGTTGATGGCCTGTTTTTATGCTCCATTATGAGTTTTGACTTCATTGCCCATCCATCTTTCCTCACAGACAAAAAAAAAAAAAAAAAAAAGGGCATCTGACGCTCACTTTGACTAGATTTAGGTGAACACGACGGGCCAGGAGCAGACAGCTCGGAGAACATTAGCAGTGAATTCATTACTGGTTCATTCAATTAACGCGCCGAAAGAGCGGGAGCCGTCGCGCGGTAACGCAGCTTGGTAATTAATGGAGTCATTATTTTTGGAAGATAGTGCTCTCGGCTGCAAATTTGTGGCGTGTGATCATTCCAAGTCACCGAAACCATCAACATCAGATGAACATGATTCTGACTTTGTATTTGACTAGTCTTGTAATTAATGAGTCTGAAATTATGTCATTTTACCACAGAGTCTGTAGCTTTAGTGTCACAGTCGACCTCCAAAGAATACAAACACCTTTTAAAATGCTAAAACGAAAACTAATTTCACTTTTTTGCCAACTTTACTTCAACCCGTTACTGAAAAATTGGCTAATCGAGAGAAGATTGCCAAACTGCAGTTGGCTGTACAAACCCTTAACTAACACACTACACTAAAACATGTTTTAATCAAACTGCAGCTGTTTCATTTGGTGCACAGCTAACATGAAATATGCAGCAGTGAATTTTGCTTTAGTGATCTCCTGAAGACACAAAGGAATTTCAGTCTTTAGCATCGCAGCCTGAACCCAAATCAACAAAGGGATTTCTTCCCCAAAGGAAAATTAAAGTCACAATTAAATCCACCAGGAAATGTGTGAAGATGAGAGATTTTTAGAGCTTTTGAATGATGGGAAAACGTTTTGCCAAGTCAAGTTGTAGAAAGCTAATATAGTCTTCCTACTAGCGCTTTTCATGCTTTTGCAACCAGGTGGTAGCAATTTGTTTAGTCAAACAGATTTGTTGTTGTTGTTGTTGAATTACAACATGGTTTACAGTCTGTACACTTTTAAGATCCACTGAAGAGCTGAAAAAAAGCGCCGACAGTTCTTTTTTTTTTTAAATTGTGTACACACAAGGCTTTCTGAGAGAAAGAGCGTTCCCTGGACCGGTCCAAGCATCAGCCACAGGAAGTATAAAGCTATTTTTGACAGCGTATCATGTCTCAGGTCATAAAATAAACAGAGAAATCCGAGACCCCCAGCGATCATAATGTTGAGCCAGAAACAAATTGGCCCTCATTGACACTTTCAGCTCCCGGTATTGATTTCTGTTACCAGCATAAAAGAAGACTCGTTCTTGAATCAGGATCGGGTTCAGCAAAATGACAGAGAGGCATTTTAATAGGATAAATAGATACTTTTCCAGCAACAAATCCAATGGATTTCTCTAAAGAAAAAGAGAAGTATATCTATAGAGACTGAAGGAAAATAATAACAAAATGCTTTACAGGCTGAATAAATGCTCATAACTAGTGTGACGATGTAAAGTCCTGCAGACTGACTCATAAAATCTCCTTAGTTATGTCAACGAGTATGAAAATAATGATACATTTTCTGGTTTTGAACTGAAACCCCAATCAGAGCTCCTTTAAAAGGCACTCTGAACAAACACAGTTAAGTTCATCTTTCTGATTCCTGAGCTAAAAAAAAACGTAATTTATCTCTATGAAACGCTGTGATTATAAACATCATTTTAAGAAACACTCAGTGTCTCACAACAGGAGGTTGTTATCGAGCCATTCAGAGCTTTTGTTTCCTTGTCAAACTCGGTCTTAATGTGGTTTTTATTTCATCTATCCCCTTTCTGCTCTACTTTTTGCTTAGATTATTATTTTTATTTACCATTTCTTATGTAGTAGCATTAAGAATTTAAGTGCTAATGTGTTTAGCATAATCTAATCTGCTGGACGTCCAAACTTTCTGTGCCATTAAACATAAAAATGCCCCCAAGAAGCTCAAGCCCAGTGGTCCATCATCACCACTGCATGAACACATAAAATACTGTCTGCTTTTAAATAAGCATGCAACGGAGCAAATAACCCTGGCAAATCAATTAAAGTGTGTCGCACGCAGCACTGGAAGAAAGTGTGTGTCTGTTTGTTTTATTGCTGCATTACTCTAATAGGTCACAGAGATTATTGTGTTATTACGGCTCATTTAGACGGTCATTTAAGTGTTAATTCTGAATCGATGTGAGAGCAAACAAACCGTCAGCAGGCAGGAAGCAGCACGGGGCGATTCCAGGCTTTTTCAGAGGCAGCAGGGATGAATGCTATGAGCTGCAGGTATTATTAGCCATACAAGAGACGCATGCATGCAATATCTAACCAACCTTTACCACAGATGGTTAGAAAGAGCTGATTAAAATCAAACTACTGCGCTAAAAAGTTGTGCTTTATGGTTTAAGAGTTTTTATTTGTATGTTGCTCAGAACAAGAACAATTTCTGATTTTTTTTTTTTTTCTCAGTACCTGGTTCCTTAATTTCCCATCATCAACCATGATGCCATAATACATTGTGGTGGCAGGTTTCTGAAAATATATCAGCCCATGTCTGCTTCTCATCTTCATCTTCACATGAAACTTCAACATAAGTTTGAAACAACACGCTCGGAGACGAATTAAACGGTTGGAAGTTGCAGGTATTAATTGGATTCTTTCCTCCAAGTGTGTTTATGTTGCCTTCCTGGACACTTCCTGGACTGCAATCTTCTCATCTTCTCTGGATGTCAGTGTTACAGTAAAAAACACACTTTACGTCCTAGTTCTGTCTGGGAAAAGTGGCAGTCGCAGCACAGGTGCACACAGAAGGCTATGACCCCATTTGGGGGATGTCCTTGTCAGGAAACAAGTGCAGAGTTCAGCTGCTCTCAGTCTGTTGTCTCCAGGGAAACAGACTGGCATGCTCCGGGCCTTGGGATCCATCATACCCTTACTGCCCTCTCACTTTCTTAAAGAACAATGTTCTATCATTGTACTGCCTGCAGAAGCAGCATCTTTCTCCTTTCTTTCTTGTTTAAGTTGGGTTTAGTAGTTAGCTCTGCACGGCTGATCAAATTGGAGTTTCTGATCCAGCTTGTATAAGTTTGGAAGCTTATACTTGGAAGCACAAGATTGTTCACCTTGCATAAAGGTGAATAATTGTGCATTTTATTCATGTTGTTGATACTTCTATTAAAAAACACACATAACTTTTTTGTGTGTTTTTTTTTTTAAAAAAAGGTTCTTAAAGCAAAACAATGGAATCAGTCAGAAAAAACCCTGATTCATGCTCCTTACAGCCTCCCTCCAGGACTTTCCTAGACTAATTAAACTGATTTTGACTCATGTGAATGTCATAATGTAGCTTTGACAACTTTAACTGCTCAACATGTTGGCTTACCTTGATGCCCACTTAAAAGAATTTGGGCATCAGCAAATGCTGTAGGTGTGTTTGTGTTGGGAGATAAAAAGAAATCCAACTTATAAAAAGAGGTTTAAAATTTTAAAATCAATATTTAAATATCCGTTAGTATAACAAATGAAAGAACAGCAGATATTAAGCTGTTATTCAAGATGACAACAAAGAAGATGACTCCACCAGGAGCTTTTTCTTTGGGCAGCGAATCAAACCCCATCATTGATCTCCACTTTATGATCCCAGGGAGACAATCACTTTTTTTCTCGTGGACGAGGAAAATATATAAATAAAGTAAACCAAAACAAATGCTGCCACTGTGTTGTGTCTAAGCCTGGAGGTTATCACTTCAGAAGGAGATATTTCTATTCATTCAAGCCCAGGAGGAGTCTCACAAATCACAGTCCCACCCATGCAGACTCATAAAGAGCCAGCAGAAATTCATTCAGCAGCACGCGCGCAGGCTGAAGACCTGCTTCCTACTCTGACATCTCAGGGTGTGCTGCTTCGTCAGGATGTACACGATCGATTTAAACATGGCGCTAATGAATGCAAGAGCTGACGGAATACAAAGGACTCAAACCAAATGAATGAAGGTTTATAGTGTTGTAGGCGGAAAACGGGGGTTGTTGCAGTATTGTTTTGAATAGTCTTGGGTTACAGCACAATGAATTTATCTGTCAGACTAACACTGCTCATCAGAAAGCAATAGGTCTGCAGATGAGTTGTTGCAGAGGTTATGTGAACTTCAGCGTATTTCCAGATTTTTTTCATATTCCAAAGAAAACGCAGCTCGAGAAGTTGAAATACCTAAGCACAACGCTACTTTACCCACTAATGGCACCATCCAATTTCCTTGGCATTGACTGGCTGTAACCCAAAGAGTGAAAATATGGACGACGGTGGATCTTAGCTTCTGCTGTTGTGCCAAAACAGTTTTTCCATTGTGCATGTGAAAGCATAAAAAGCTATATTTGATGTTTGAACTGTTAAATAGGCAGATATAGGAAAGGATCTCAGGTGTTTGCAGGCAGCTGTGTCTCCTAAACTCTGCAAACACCAGGAGTCCACAGTAGTATCTGTACCAGCTATGGCACTGAATGCAGTATGATGAGGTTGACTGCTCCAGTTTGCATTAATGCAAAGAAAAATAAAAAGTTATAAAACTTAAAATTGTCTGTGGCATCATGAGACCCAGCTGCACAACAACTGCTGAGTAAAAGGAACAAATCTAAAGAGGGGAGGAGAGCCGCTCTGTTAATTTACACACAGAGTGTTTAAATGCATTTTCCGTGTGACTTTCCCGCCATGCATTTCTGTCCAATGTGCAACTACATGCATCTGGACTTCATGTCGACACGCTTATGGTACAGTCTCATTAGACGGAGCATATGTTGTCCTGGGGGCAGAAAGCCACCGAGACGCCTGCCACTCCACTCTGTCTCCTCGTCTGGGCTGTGAGGACGAGCGTGACAGACGCACAAGTTGCAACGATTGTTTTGCGCTCCTGAAAGACTTCTTTTCTCTCAGCTCCAGGCTTCAGTCTGACCGCTTCCAAACCCCGTCGCCCCGCTCTGACCTTCCTCCGAGCCCAAAGGGACCCCGGCTGATGAATCGTTGGGAATGTTAAAGACAGCTAAATTAGGATCTGTAACTGGCAATTTATAGGAGCCGGTCTTAGCTGACATATCCGACAGTTCGCTGTCAACCCAAGAGGGCCCTCCTTTAATCAGAACCCCCCCTCAGAGTGTGTTTGGCTCTGCAGATCCCTAAAGGTTTATCGGCTGCGGTAAGCTGAAGAAGTTCTGACAGAGCCTTTTGGGAGCATTTATTTTGGGCATCTTGAGAAATATGAGGTTTGAAAATCAAACACTGCAGGACTTAGCCAACAAGTGCAACAAAATGAGCAGTAATTCTTACTGATTGAGTTTTTAACACACCTCAAACCACAGCTTGACATAATCGAGATTTAACTCAGCTTGTGGCAGCAGAGATCCCATTATTCATAGCTAAGATTCACAATACTAAAAGCAAAGCAGCATCACACCCTCTGTGCTTCTGCCTCAGCATTCAGCAGCTGAAATGGCAAAGTGCAAAAAAACCCAAACATGTTTAAACTGTAAAGTTTAACTTGTTTGTAGAAATGATTTGCTTTGTGGATGAACTTTAAAGGGCAGGCAAAAAAGAAACAAACACACGGCAAAATTGGATAGTTGCAAAAAGCACATGCAAATAGTAGGTTTCCTACGCTTTGTGGTTAGAAACACAAATTGCTGAATTTTCCATGAATAATTTAGAGTTTTGTTCCACATCAAAATCCACAAATAGGTGAATTCCCGAATGCTGTACCGCAAACAGGAGGGGATCCGCCGTACGTCACAAACTGGCAACCGGCCCACACTCATCCAACTCATCCAAATGTTGTGGTTTCATGGTTTGTAGCTCTGCAGCGTTCATGAACCAGCATGCTTTAGGCAGCTGATAACTTGTAAATGGGAATATTTTTGGCTTTTTACATTCCTTTCAAGATTTTACGGCATGCTTGCATTTCCCGTTTTTACACACACACACACACACACACACACACACACACACACACACACACACACACACACACTAACGCACGGAAATTAAAGGCTCCGTACACGCTTTACTCCGTACACGTAGGGAGGGAAGAGTGACGTTCTGCCAGCTTTCAACAGACTGGGAATCAAACCAGCAACCTGCTGGGAAAGTGGAAAAATCCAAAACCAATCAGAAAGGAGAAACTCTTGGATATAAATATCATATCATTTATCCATTGGCTTTTAACAGTTTAGCCTTGATCTTAAGTATTCAAAACTCTCAGATTAGTTCATATCTAACAGATAGAAAAATGTTAAGGTTACACACTTCCCCAATTAATTATACAATGTGGGTGATCATAGATACAAAACAAAGCATCAAAATTAAATGATTTTATGCACAAACAGAACAACCAGTAGGGAAAAAAGAGAAAGAACTCAAACATGAAAAGTAGAAATATTCTTTGTTTTGGATATTGTTTAAAAAGGGCCCATTATATTGTGAGGACGTTCAAAAAAGAAAAAAAAGCTCAGAGGTTAATGGGTGAATGACTGAAATGTAAAAATGTTTTTTGGCTTAGAGCTTCACACTCTGCACAACAAGCTCACACCTGTCCCAACTGGTTCAGAGATTTACTGACTGCATTGGTAGTAAAACTGAAGCAGAGGAGCATCATGGTTTACCTGTCATTGATGAGATTTTTTAGAATAAGAGCAGTGGTCGATCTTTTGCAGTCATCTTCATGACTCAGCACCTGCATTCGACGAGAGGGAGTCTGTTTAACCTAAAAGTAGGTTCAGGAGTTTCCTGACTTTTGCTTGCCTGTAATCTTCAGCTAATGTCAGGATTTGCATGGAGGTTGGAAGAGTTTCAGTCAGGGGAATATTAAACAAATCTCCCAAAACACTGCAGGAAATAAAGTCTACAAAGGGAAATTTTAAGCAACAAAAAGCCAAGCCAGGACCAACCCATCCTACTTTCAAAATATCCCTCTCACGCAGTCACACGAAGCCAGAAATGTGACCACTTTTCTGTTTAGGCACTTGGAATCACCATGACAACAACGACTTGGAACTGTAATCAGCACTTAAGTCGAAAACGTGCCAAACAACTGCAATTATTTCCGCTTGGTTGGTTTAATTGCATTTTGTAAAAACAGTCCGTAACACTACCGCCTCGTAATAATGTGAACATTATTAATGATTAGTAACAATAAACATATAATTAGCTGATGATAAATGAAAAATAGTTTTATAAAATGTCCAATTAACCCATTTTTCCAACCTTATTAACAGCAGCTAAGTGGAAAGTGGGAACAATTCCCTTTTCAGCCTCATTAACAGGTCCACCTCTCAGCCTGTGATTAAGATTACATGTACTAATTGTCTGGTGTTGTAGGTAAATACTGCAGCCTTTTGCCATCCTCTCCATGTCTCATTATTCCACAAAATTAGAAAGCCAATTACAGAGCATTACGTTGACGAGGGGAGAGCCGCATCCCAGCCAGTGTTGAAGGGAACAGAAAAGCACCACCCTGTCAGCACAAAGAGCTGTGTGCATGTTGGATGTGTTAACGTGAAAACCATCCGTAACCGTAGCAAGAACTAGTTGCTAATAATATTACCTCTGAATTGCTCTTGAAAGTCACAGGATTTGGAAAGGAAAACTCCCATCAATTTGGGAAATGATGGCCTGACTGGACCAAAGTTCATGTTTCCAGTTAAAGCCCCAGCAAAATGTTGTAATATATTTGCATTTGTTGTGACAGGACAGAAAAAGCATTTTACCAAACTGTAAAGTTGGTCAAATTAAATGAATCCCCTTTAGCTAAAACGTGAAGCATCTCCCACCCAAACCAGTAGCTGATTGCAAAGCAAAGGAGCCTGGAAACTAAACCTAGACCTGAGTGTTCATGGATCAACACAGTAGAACCTGTGAACTACAACTAAAGGGCTTTTGTGGGATAATGTGGAAAAACGAGCCGTTTTATTTAAGTTGCAGGGCTGTAAAAGTAAGCCGTGTAACGTTTTAATGTCTCCTTTACAACAATCAAGTCTTGAAATATTACAGAGACAAAAGTAGGCTGTTTTAGTGATTTGGTAAATGTGTGAAGAAAAGCTAAAGTTCTGGTTAAGAACGATCACACGGTTCTTCACAGCTGTCAGGAGATGAAGAGATGCCATTAAGAGAAACGGTGAATTCATAATGACTTCAGTTTGAGCTGAATGCAGGGAAGGAAATGTGTGATTCCTCCAGATCTGTACATCTTTCAGACAGGTGATTAGTGCCACTTTGAGTCAAAGACAACGAGCTGGGTATCATCAGCGTAACGATTACAGAAAATTGCATTAGTACCCAGAAGCTTTACAGGAAAAACAGAGCTGAACCTAAAGCTTAACCCTGAGGGACACCATATCTCACTACAGGAGGAAAGTGTATCCTACTGCAGTAAAATGTTAATTATTCTTTTTACACATCTTTACGATGTGTGCTATTCAGTCAGAGGAGTGCTCAGATTGAATAAAGTACCTTTTCTCCTAAGATGATAATTTATTATGCCATCATTACAGGAAAACCCCAAAACGCAACTTTACCTCAGCATAACAACACAAACCTAAAAGAAAAATGTAGGCACACAAATTCAAAAAGCAGTGAATGCTGACGATGAGGAGTCGTTCACTGCGAGTGTGGTCTTCATTAAATTGCCAGATCCAGAAATAGATGTAGTAGGAGGAGGAGGTGAACAAAAGGATGGGGGGAGCGAGGCACAGAGCAGTCAATCCCCCCCGAGAGAGCCGCTAACAGACAAGGGAGCAACAAAAGGGGACATGGCAGCTCCGGTCAGGTGAGGTCATGGTGAGGACAACAAAGACATCCTGAGGCGTGGGCTGCTTTTTTGAAATCTGGCTTCAAAACTGACTGTGATTTCACTTTTTTTCCATTTATACCCTGAAGCTTCAGAGCCTGTGTATTAAAGGGTCACTTTGTATGATTTGATTTCCACCCTAAGGCTTTTGATACCCCCGTCCCTCCACCCTCCACCCTCCCATACTTATTCTTTCACATTGTTCACAGACCCTATTATATTTTCAGGTTATTTTTTCTTTTGTTTTATTTCATTTAACCTATGATAATTGCCTTGGGGATCATTTATTCTCTCTTCCTTTAGCCCATTTTCCCCTTTATCTCTATATTTAATATTTTCTTGAAGTTTAATCTTGTTACAATAACATGTAACTTTCAAAAACCAAAAACAGAGAAAAATGTCTGCAAATTTGTCAGAAGAAATAATAGCCTTGACAGCCTACATTGCAAGATAAAACGTTATAATAACTTGTTAACACAAATAGCGACTCAGTCCGTAGCGCAGTAGCGACTCAACTGTAGTTAAAAGCATCAGAAATGGGGAAAAACAACACAATTTAATTGACTTTGAGCATCGCATGGGTTGTTGGAGCCAGACAAGCTGGTCTGAGTGTTTCAGAAACTGCTGAGATTTTCACACATCGCTCAAATTTACAGAAACTGGTTCAAGAAGGTAAGATATCCAATAAGAGACTGTTGGGTGGTCAGAAATGCCTTTCTCATGCCAACAATCTCTTTTTGCAACCAAGAGAGGCGGCATGCCGTCTTTGGCAGCAGGTAAAACTTTGAAGCAGATGGTCTACAGGAGCACAGGATCACACCGCGTGCCACCTCAGCCGGTAATGGGAATCTGAGGCTATAATTTTCACAGGTTCAGCAAAAGTGGACAAATTGGACAATAAGGCATCGTAAACACGTTGGAAAATATGATGAGTCTCTGTTTCAGCTGCCAGATTCAGGTGGTTGGGTATTATCTTGGCACATTTGGGTAAATTGGTACCAACAGACCATCATTTAAACGCCACGCCTTCCAGAATATTCCTTCATAGATATGAAGCCAATAACTATGAGGCAACTGCATGGGATTATGCCAATAACCCCTGAAGAATGTGTCCAACGTCTTGACGAATTTAAGCTGAAAACAAGAAATCTGACGTAGTAAAAGCAAGTAGGCCGAGGCTTCTGAGTGTTTTCCAGAGTCATTCCTCATGCATAATCACAATGACTGGTCAGTAGCGCCAAAAATGATGTAAATTAGGCACGTTTTGTTGCCCCTTTTGGGTTTAATTTGAACAAATCAAGTTAAGCTAATCTGTGCTGGTCAGATAATGTGCAAGAATTAAGAAAGGAGATGTGCCCCAAGCCAATCAAGGTAAGGATGGTTGTTTAGAGGGGAAGCCTGTCTGTCGGCCACTGATAAATGCTTCCATATAGCATATCGCCATCAAATCTGCCTTTATCAGGGACTGAGGGCTGCTCAGTCCAGTCATTAGTCATGCAATTTATGGAACAGCTTGCAGGCTAAGCACAGCAATTCCCAAGTGCACCTGCCCAATTCAGGGCAGATTAGTTGAAAATTAAGCAGGTCAGGTTTTATTTTTGGGCCTGATGATTGGTTTCTGCTTCGGTTCACACCCGTCTGATCTTCTGCAGCTCACAAAGCAACGCACAGCCCACCTTGGCATTTCCTTTATTGTTTCTACTGTCGCAGCGTACAATAGATTTAGCCATTTCCTCCCACCAATGCTGCATTGTCAGCAATGCAGAAAGAAAGTGTTGCCCTTATAGAAAGTCTATTTATATGAACCCAAGGTTTACTTTGTTGTATTTAGTCAAGCAATCCTTTCTCTCTCTTTTTTTTTAAGATGCATCGCCATTTTTTCCCCTGCTATCAGACAGAAGTGTTTTCCTTGACAACCTGTTAGTTTCTGCCGGCTCCCGCTTACAAAAGTAAAGATGTTGTCAAGCAGCGGAAGACAAAAGTCAGTCTGCCACCTCCACAACGAACAAACCTCACAAAACAGCCTGCAGCTTTTGTTGATTTTGAATTCATTTGTGTCAAGAACAACCCACCAGAGGCCTTATCTGCAGGAGCGAGGCTGTGGTGAAAAGTCTGAGGTAAAAAAACAAAAAAAAAAAAAATGTGAGAGAGAATGAGACGAGGTTTGTTTTTCAGTTTTTTTCTTTTTTGGAGGGGTGGGGGGAATTTCTGACTCCAAACTGGCATAATGCTGCACACTGAGGACATCCAGCAGAAAGCTAATGGTTTCCTGAAAATACTTTCTAAAATCTTTATACAGAGCAAGGCCTACATTTGGAGGTGATTTATTACTTTTAGTTATATGTTGTGATTGGCTTTGAAGGAATCATCAATCAAATCTCACTCTTTGGCTGATGGGGAAAAGAAACAAAAATACGGAATGATGTTAGTGACGAGCCTGCTAAGGAACACACACATAATCAACTGAGAAACTGAAACTGTTTCTAAACGAGGCTTGTACATTTGGAATTTTATTTTTTTCCAAAGCAAATTTTGTCTAAAATTATAGCATTAAAATGATGCGTAAATGGCAATTAACATGCATATTCTTGACTTCCTCCATCACAATGCATTCACCAGCCTCCCTCACCTTTTGTATCTTTGTCACTAAAAACTACATCAGATGTGGGCATTAGAGAGAGTAAAAGTTCATCCAAGTGAAGAAATATGATAGATGGAACTCTTTAAATACGTCCTTCTATGCTTTATAAAGCGTTTTGTAAGCTGCTTTAATACAATGTGGCAAAAATCAAGCCAGCATCCTGCACCCGGATTAACACCCAGCCCCTGGAGGATTGGAAATAAGGAGTGGGCACTCATTATCCAACTGCAGCTTAGGGAGGATGGGGAACTCTATCAAACTCCAGATCATGCAATAGGATCTGACAAGCTGTGATAAATTATTGCCCTTTTACAAGAGAAATGGTGGAAGGCTCTTTAAGGTTAACCATTCTCTTGACCAAGAGGGGGTAAAAGCCAGAGGAGAAGCCAGAGGTTATATAAATAGGAACCTTTCCTTCTTGTGCAGGAAGTGTGAGCACAAAAGAAAAAAAAATCCCGTTCAGCTCCTTCAACTCCATGAGTTGTCCTCCAAAGAATTGGAAATGAGTTGCTCCAAAATGGCCCCGGTTCCAGCAGAGCTCGTCCTCATGTACAACACTTTCATATAAGACGGCACAAGGCTAAAAAAAAAACAGTTTGGATGTCAGTTCACTGAGAAACAACGCACAGTTCCTATTTGCCGGAACATTTGTGTTTCTGTGAGGTGGCCTTACCCAGAAGCGGGACGCCTTAGCTATCTCCCAGTCATACATAAAGAGGCTGCTATTTAGGGTCAGGAGCCTGGGGTAGGAGGAGAGATGAGGAGGTGAAAAGGCCGGGAAGAGGAGGGAAACTGCAATGTAAATCTGCAGCTAGCTGGAATGCTAGCTGTCTCTTCGTCTTTCCGTCACTTTCACCAAGGACTGTGTCACCGACTTCGGCAACACACAGCATGACAGAAATAATCCCAGCAGTCGTTCTTCATCAGCTGATAGCCTCTAACATCACTGCAGCCACTGCTACAGCTGGAACACTGATATGATAAGAGAAGACTCTGACTGATGGGCTTTTTAAATTTAATGATGTCATTTAATGTGAACTAAGATCAACTTTAGTTACAAGGCTTCAGTTCCTTATGCTCTGCTCAATACCTTTCAAAAGGAGTTGTAAAACATACTGCTTAAATTCTGCAGCTCACTTGCATTCAAGGCAAGAGTTTGTATTCGAGTTCCATTCAGGTCGAGGTAAGTAGTCTTGCACTCGTTTATACCAAAATGTATCTTAATATCTTAACTGCATCTAGACGAAGAATAGTTCAATCATTAATAATTACCATTCTCATTCAGGAATGTTTAAATTGCTTTTAGCAGATCAAATTAGATAGAGCTTCTGTCTAAAGCACTCCACACCAAACTAATACAAGAATGGCTGACATTGATAAGAAGGAAGCTGAAGACCCATCAGCTTGTTTTTTCCACCAACAATGAGCAGGTGGTCAGTTCGTGCGTTATATGGCAAGCCCACATGTCATCTAATGGTAATAAAGTCAAATCTGTAACATAATAATGTAACAGTGACACTTTCCTGATCTATCAAAATTTAATCTCGTAATTGCAAATACTTTTAACAGAGTAGCAATGGAGAGATGTGCAGAGTTCAGCAACGGAAAGCAAGTTGCAATTCACCCTGCATAAGAATCAAGAGCGTCTCCCGCATAGCAGTGTGCACTTCTTGTAAGTCAGAAAGTGTGTCAAGGTCACATTAGAGCTTAGATACACCAGCCGTCTGATGCACAGATCCCCTCATGCATGGAGCATTAAGGGGTCCCAACCTCTGGAACAGTCTCTGTTCTCAACATGCAAGATTATCTTGATAGAGCTGACGAAAGTCTGTCTCCTTTGGCCTGCAGAGATCTGACTTTGCCATCTCCTCAGATTAAAAATACAAATCATCCTGCAACAAGCAATCTTAAACGAATCCACACAAAACCATCTGAACTCCAAAACTCCTGTTTCCTTTTTTTTAAATCACAGTTTTCTTGACCAGTCTCTGTGCAGTAACATTACATTTCTGCATTTTGATATGAAATTGCTTAGATGTGTGTTGCTGTGTGATACAAATGAAAATGTTCATCTGAGCAGAACAACAGCTTGATACGAGCTACTGAGTTTCCAAAGGCCACATGGGTGTGCACAGAAAAAGCTAATGAAAAGTTTAAAAAAAATTCTAGCTACTGTCACATTAAACAATAAAGTGAGAGAAACAAAAAGTTTGAAAAGCTCTTTACTTTGAGGTTAATTGCAGACCGCTGATTTGTATTTTAGCTAACCGTGCCAGTATGTCAAGATTTGCTTGCAAATTTTGCCTCATTTCTCCTCCAGTCAAGAAAAAAATTTATAATTCCATTCTTCCACGTATCAAATATTTTCGAAGTTAGAAATAAAAAAGCTGTAAGTACAATAATAAGCAAGCAGCTTCCAGTAAAGCTAACACAACCCGTCCTCGTTTTAAATCCCTTAGCAATTCAGATTCCAATTTATATAAAGACAGACACTTCCTCGTCCATATGCCAGTTCACTTTGGGGAAGAAAATTAAGCAGCTATTACTGCAACAAAACCACAATTTATATATATATGGAGAAATATGGCAGTAAAAGTAATAAACAGTAATTCTAGTGATGTTCAGTTTTTTTATTCAACCCTGCAGTAATCCTTTCCCTCACATTTCTGAATTGAAAGGAAAATGTTTGTTGAAATAAGCATCCAGAGTGATGTCGGCATGGAAACACAAGCACATTCGAACTCAACGTGTTGCTAATGTAGCTAATGACAACACTCTGTTCTCCTCCTTTTCAAATTTTAATGGATGTGACACAGAAGATTATAAAACATGCAATGACTGACTGATCGTTTATACGTCAGCATTTTAAACTAATAAGAATCGTAATAGAAACAACGTTTCAACGTAGAGTTTCTGGAAGACATGTTTCAGCAGAACCTGAGTTCGTTTATTCCTCTTTTCTTCGATGATGCCGTTACATAAAGCAGCACATTGTGTCCAACGGGACGCTCAGTTACTGCGCCCATAAGCTCACTATACAGCAACACTAGCCGGCTTACACAGCATAAAAAGCTCTATCCAGGTCATTCACACACTGGCACACATACACACCCCGGGCTAACGACATGATGTTCTCTCCAGCTGACTCACATGAGTGAGGTCGTGTCAAGAAAGATAAGTCACAGAGTGAAAGGATGAATTCCCGCTAGCGTGTAAATGTGTGCATAAGTGAACATACTGCATGAACGCTGCTACATTAAATCATGCAACCTAATGTGTGTTCAGCATGTCTGTGTGTGTTTCTTCTGTTAGTGAGGAAACGAAGAGTGAGACAGGTCCCCCTTGCCTCCTGCTTTTGCCGTGTGAACACCCAGAGAGCGAGCGCGCTGCCAGGACGTCCACCGTGAGTAAAAAAGGAAACAAGTGCTGAGACTTTCTTGCACGAGAGCAATTTTCCATTTCTGGGAGCGAGCCCCAGAACAAGCTAAAAGGGAAGAAAAAAAAAAGCAAAAGCGAAGAAAATACTTCAATCGCATTTGAACATCCCCCCAGCAGGACACAGAACAAGCTCAGAAATGCTGTGTGACAACAAGGGAGTCAAACTATGAGAGAGGAAAAGCCTGTGGCAGAGACTTTCCTCTGTCATCACAAAAAAGTTTTAAGGTTCGACGGCAAGCGATTCAGGACGAACTTGTGAAATCATCTCTAATAAATATGGACCAGAGGATAATTTATACCACTCAGACCTATAAAATAAACAAATAGTTTACACTCAGTATTCAAATAAAGCAAATTCAGTATTCAAACGAGACTGTTACTGTCAGAGTGTCTCTCAATTTTATTCCTTTTAGCGATCATCTGCAACACTCCCCGGTGAATGCGGTCCAGTGTAACTGCATGCGGCGCTGTGAGCGCACACACAACGAGCGCTCTGTTCTGCTCAGGATGGAAAACCGCTGTAGCGGGAAGTCTGACTCTGCCAGCCAGATAACAAAGTCTGCAGTGTGTGTTTAGCATGTGGGTCTGAGTGAGCTGGCCTTCTAACAACTTTAGAGTAGTGTGGGCAGTAAATAATTGCACTGTATGTTGGCCTTTAAAGTTGTGCACAGCTTGGCACCTTTAGCTGCAAAAAGCAAATCACGCTGTGTGAAAACCTCGACCCAAAGTGGTTCTGTTTCCCACGAAAATGAGAGAATATAAACGGAAAAGGCCAAGAGCTGCGTTCATAAAGGTTTCAGCAGCGAATCGAAATCGTCTGTGTTGGCATAATTGAATTTCAGTGATGCATTTGATGTTTTTGGCCCGAGCTTACTGACTGAGACAGAGAGGTTGTGCTAATTTGGTTAGGAACTGGCTTGACAGATCAGGACTACTAGTTGTTATTTTACAATAATTAATCTAAATGAACAAGAACAACATAAGGCATGGCTCAAAGCACTGTTTTATGACCTCTTTTGTTCCAACTCTTCGTTTTCAGATTCTGGAGTTCAGACACTGTTCTTCTGTAGCAGAGAAGACTGAAGTTTTCTCTGCTACAGAAGATAAAAAGAACACATACACATTTATTTCTCGCTGTCTGAAGTTAAACTGGGCCAAACTTTTCCTGCTTCGTATCAGTTAGTCACAGAAATTGTTTCTATATGCCAGAAAACGCAGCAAGAAATATTTTTTTTTGTAACTTTCTGCGAATTTAAAAGGCTAAAATGTTAAAAATATTGCAAAATAAAGGATTTTCTGTAAAAACAGCACAAAGAAAAAATGAGTATCACACCAGCTGTGATATGCCCTCTGCACTGCCTTACTTAGTGATTCAACAGGTGTACCTAATAAAGTGGCCAGAAGGTTAGAATATTAACTGACCAAAGGACAGAAACACAAGAAGATCATTAGGAAAGTGTTAGTGAAACGGTTGGCATGGTTGCAGCTCGGTGTGGAACCGTCCGAGTCTGTAACTGAGGGGATTATTGATTTGTGCCATTCAGGACCGACAGCAGCCCAGTCCGGCTATTAGCTCGCCGTCCTGCCAGCCAGTCAGCATCGACACCACACTCCTTCATCACAAAGGGCACTAAGTGCCCAGAAGAGTGAACACACTTCAGCCTCAAAGGAAATGATAGGAATGTCACTCAGCGTTCTCGTCTCCCGTTTTTCAACGTTCTCCCTAATTCAGGTCAGATTCTCTTTAAATTTTCACTTTTCTGCAGCGTTATCTCACCTGTCAAACAACTTGACCTCCGTCTGGCGATGTTTTTTTTTGTTTTTTTTGTTTTTTTTTAGTCCGAGTCTGCTTTTGCTAAATCTGTGAGCCCCTGTTCCTTGCATGTCCTCTCACTTCATCGCGCTGTCCGTCCGGTTTAACCTTACTTACTCAGATTTCTTGCTGCACCTCAGAGAAGCCATGAGCCTAAAACCGAGGAAGGTACAGACAGGCAGTCATGTCTTGTTGAACAAATGCTTAACATTCAATCTTTTCACACAAATATAGAACCATTAGAAAAACAAAACACAAAAGTAAAAGAGTTCACACTGGTGCACAACGTCTGTGACAGTGAAAAAAGATGATATTTGAAATATTTTGCCTGAAAGAATCTAAACCGCAAGAGGCTTTTAAGTTTAATTTCATCCTCTCCTTTCAATGAGCCTTCAGTCCACTCTGTCCATCTTTCACCGTTCTCTACGGAGTGCATTCTCTGGCAGGGGGCGGCCGTATTAGTTTACTACCAGGCCGGCGTCCTGCCTGACTTTGTTACGTCCAGCAGGTACAGTCAAGTCTTGCTGCTGGTAATTGAAGCCTGGGCAGATGGAGCCCAGCATGGGGCTGACCAGGCACAGGCAGGGAGATCCTCAAGTAGCTTCATGTCATGTGTAGAAAACCTAGTGGCTTTTTTTTTTTGGAGGTTGAATTCAATTGGTGAACATTTGTGCTACGACTGGTGAAATGTTTGAAGGTGGGAGTAAATGTGGATGATTCCCCTCCCTTGTTGTTCCCCAAAAGCTAAAGAAATAGAGCTTTAGCTGTTGGGGAATATTTGGAGACAAAAGTAGCACCATTAATCACATTTATTAAACAAATGGTTAATATGAGAATTATCACTGTTAGTCAGCTGAGAGCAGAACATAAATGTCTAATAAAATTTACAATAAGGACGTTACTTGCAGCGTTACTTGGGATTATTATTAGAACTGCAAAAGAATATATTGTATTATTTCATCAGCAGTAGAAATAATGCTTTTTATAACATTTATTCTGCACACACTGTGATTTTATATCAAAACAACACCAAATACTTTAAACAATAAACTTAAAACCACCTTAATATACAGCAAAATGATCAGTTTCTCTGATTTAACGTTTTTTTACGTATATGTTTGAGTAAACAAACATTGTTTTGTTATTCTGTGAACTACAAAAAATGCCTCTGAAATTCCAAGCAAAATTTTTGAAAGATCAAAATAAAAGAGATGCAAACTTTAACGTAAACAAAACACTTTCATATTCATTTAGAAACAACAATAAATCAGGGAGAGTTCATAAGATCAATATTTGGTGGAATAACCAGGAGGTTTCCAATGGGGTTCAGTGCAGAGGGCTCTTCATTTTTTCCAGAGCGGCATAAAGATTGAGCAATAAATACAGTTTTCCATAACAGCTTGCAGGTTCCCTTTTAGTAAGAGTCGAAATATTGCTGGTATTCCAAAAACGTGGAGGGAACTTTTCCCCTGGCCGACATGCAAGATTTACAACACGAGCAGCTTTTCATCGCTGCTACCTGTTCCAATGCACCTGCCGTGAAATAAATGAACGAAAGCACTGAGGAGGGAATCGGTTTAGTGGCCACTGCAGGGGACGCTCATAACACCCGGCAAGCTGCCCAATCCCACACAATAAGAGTCCTGTCTGGCAGTTTTTATTACCCGTATCAAATTACAGCGTGCTACACCACAACTATGGAAAAATTGTAAATTAAAAAAAATGAAAAAACATTCTTAGAACGACTAAAAACGGGGCCAAAAGAAGAGAGTGAGAATCAACCCGAACCTGGTGAGGAGAAAATGAGCTGAGGGTGGAGGCCGTCTCGACCAAGTGATGAAATTCAGCAGGAGAGGCAAACGGAGGGAAGGATGTGGATTAATGGAGGCCATAAAAAATGAGTAAACTAAAACATCTCACCATTATCAGTCTGTTGCCATCGCACTCAACATTAGTCCCTACAGCTTTCTTTAACACATGCGGTGAGTAATGAGAGACCGTGTCATCTATTCAGACTAATTTCCATTTTACAGCCCTTTGATAAGAGGAACCGGAGAGGACTGGCTCCAGCCGAGACTTTATGGCCTCAGCGTGTGTGTGTGTGTGTGTGTGTGTGTGTGTGTGTCACAGTGATGTGCTCGCATTGATGAACTGAACCGTACAAAAAGCAATGACAAATTTAATGGCCCCCACAGACAGTGCTGTCAATGTTCCGATTGAGTGAAGTGGTTATTTCCCCTTCCACGCATATGCATATCTGACACAGTAATTTTCAAGTCAGAGCAAGTGATAATACAGCATTTATGTGCTTGACTGAACCTTTTGTACTGATATGGAAAGATGCTCTTGAGTGACTCTAATAATGCAAATGGCATGCGGATGATTTTGTGCTTTTATCTCGCCGATGTACAATTCAAAACCTGTTGTGGGAATTATTTTGTATCCAAGAAGATCCAGCCAGGGAATATTTACTTTGTTTACAGGTGAGCACAGTTTTCAGAAAGTGAATCTGCAAAAACTTTCACAAAGTTGGCATCTGAAGTCTCAAAGAAAGTATACATAGGTAAACATTTCTTCTTTTTCAAAACCTTGGTAGGATTGTTTTGGTGGTAATCTGGTTCTTGCTCTCAGACAGAGAACGGATGCTCAAATCCTTTCAGTATCGAGGTGGGCTCTCTCTGAATCGGCATTTTGGAGGTTTTCAGTGTCAAAAATGTTGGTGTTCCCAGAGCTGAGTAGCAGAGTAGGTGTGAAGTAGGACTTAGTGGTTGTCTGTCCAAACGTATTACCAAATCATGATGGGAAAAGACATTTTTTTAGGTCAGTTTTGTGCTTCCCAGCACCGAGAGGATTGCTGTTTTGTGCTGCTACCAAGGAGGAAAATGTCCCTGAATCCAGCTTTTCAGACCAGGATCTTGATCTCTCACGAGGCGAGAAGTGTCCCCAGCAAATATGATTTATGTAATTCTAGTGTCGCACACAACGACTTGATGCGAGTGAAGCAGGGATCTGCAGCTCTGCCCTCTCAGACTTGCAGCCAATCCTTAATGACTGGCTGCAGTCCTGACAGTGAACACACGCTCCATTTACACAGCAGGCATCGACTGGCCGCCAGAGATCCTCACCCTGTCTGCACCTGCTCAGTCCAGCTACTACAAACGTTGACAAATACCTTTGTTACAGAAATTAATCTCATCCATATTTGATACTGGCAAAGCAAATTAATGATCAGAAAATGTGTGAGCTGTTTTATAATTTTCTCCTAAGAGATGCACAATAAGGATGACCGTTATTGATATTAGTAGTAGTATTTTCACTGAACCCCACTGAAAACCTCATGATTATTCCACCAAATATTGATTTCCGAGTTAAAACATTAATATTGTTGTTTCTAAACGAATATAAACTTGTTTCCTTTGCATTATTTGAGGTCTGAAAACACTGTATCATCTTTGTTATTTTGACCATTTCTCATTTTCTGACAATAAATACCAAATTTCTGCTTGGAATTTCGAAGACATGTTGTCAGTAGTTCATAGAATAAAAGAGTAATGTTCATTTTCTTCAAACATATACCTATAAAAAGTAAAATCAAAGAAACGGATCATTTTAAGTGGTCTGTTAATTTTCTCCAAAGCTGTATGTTGTTGCTAAAAACTAATGGAAATGAAAAAAATAGGACCTGCGTTCTCCCTGCCGTCACCGGTTTGATTGATTGTTGTGTTTTTCATCCAGCATTTACAGAATTATGAAAAGAAATGGGAAATAAACATCCAACTGAGTGCAGATATGTTTGTATTACATAACACAACATTTCCGCTTATTTGAGCACAATTTATGACCGTAGCATGCTCGCATCTCAGCATTCCCCATGAGAACTGCTTATACAGTGAACAGTAAAAAAAAAAAAGATAATACATTCTTATATTTTATTCTTTTCACACCACAGTGAATCCTGGGAGGTTTTACCTGCCTATCACCGCCCCAACCACTGTAGGACTTCAGCATCATAAACTGGGGGAGGGGAAATAATGAGCTGCTTCCAAGGAATCCACAGACTCTTGGCTCAGCGGGGGCTCTTCCCATTTATCCCGACATTAGTCCCGCTACGCTTCGAATACGCCACCCAGACGAACGGGGGACTCCCTCCTGTGACCGACGCCTCCCAAACCAAAGGCAGGAGCCGCTTGTGATCGCGCCTCAGCAGCCTTTTTAGGGCCATCAGTACCAACGCAGCAGAGAGGCGACACTTCAGAGGCCAAATCTGTTTGTCTCGCTCTTTCTGTTTCTCTAGCAACTGGATGCAAGACTCGCTTCAACCGAGAAGGAGAGAGAAGAGGCCAGAATGCTGCGCGACAGATTCAGAGTTAAAAGGCCAGTAAACAGTTTGTTATGAACGTCATTATTTTCTTTTTCTTTTATGCCCTCTTGGTGGATTTAATCGATTCTGCTGGCCGAGAGAAAACGGCAGCTCAATAAAATGAGAAGATGAGAATTAAATAAAGACACAATGTCACCTGCTGTTAACAAGGTCATGACGAATCAGGTCACAATGACCTGGGAATGAAGAAGAACGCTGGAAGTGACCTTTCATTGTGATGCTTAACAGAAGGAAAGCAGGTATTTAGATATAAAATCAGTATTGTCATGTTTACAGATGTGATGTTTTGTCATTGCCAGAAAATGCTGAGTCAGTTTTTTTCTGGAAAGAAAACGTCCAACTTTTCAGTCCCCAAGCCAAACAGTCAACTTAAAGGATATTTTTTCAAGTAAAAACGTAAAGGTGATTTTTATTTTATTTTATTTGTACTTGCTCAACAGTATTTTGCAGCATTTTGTTCAAGCAAACAACGTAGTGAGATTATTGAAAAAAATAAAGGATCAATATTTTCTTGTGGATCCAAAACATTGAAATGAAAAAGAATTAAATTATCATCATTTTAATTTACCTTGTCCAAATAAAAAAAGTAAAATCTACTCTTAATAGCAATATTAATTCAATTACATTTTCTTTGAAGAAACTTGAGAATGAAAGTTGCTGGTTGTTTTTTTTTTCTTTTGTTCTATTTACCAAGAAACTAAATAAACAGAAAAGTATGGATAACAAAAGACCAATGTATTGTGTGGTACTTCACATTTTCCATTTTTAGAAAAATTACCCATCCATCTTCCTATTAACTCTGACACAAAAGCATCATCTCAGCTGTTACAACCATATTTTAGTGATGAGAGTCAGTCAACTGGCCTAGACCAGCCATCACTTCCCCACAAATTATAACTCCCCAAGCTCAAACTTGAAGTGTGAACACTTTAGACTTTTGGACTCATGAACTCTTTCCCCAGACAGCAGCCCACTCCTGCCCTGCAGTCACCCGTTTCCATGGCTATCAGGGTAACGAGCTGCTGCAGCCGAAGCGTTGTGTGGGCGATCGGAGGGGGTCTAAAAATATGGGTGGGGAGCGCTCCCATTTATTATTCATGTCAAGAGAAATATCATCAGCGCTGTGCCGCTTTGGAATGAATTATTGATTGTGTCTTGGAAGCTTTATGTAAAAACTTGCAGATGGGGGCGGTCCTGACGGGCGGTTAAGTAAAGATCAGGGGCAAGGGAATAGAAATGACAGCCACAGAGAGAGTGGGAGAGCCAGGGAGCGAGTGTCCGGAGTCGAGGAGTTAAATTCTCACCTTAGGGTGAAGAACCTGTTGGGGAGCTGAGCCATACTGGAGGAAAGTAGATTATTTCATTGCAATACTTTCTTCTAGTGTCAGAAAATGGTCAAATGAGAGTTAACATGGTATTTACTGACATATATATGTAAACACATCCACCTGCTTCAGATAAATGTAAACACATCTCATAATGCATCTCAAAACACTTAACCCCCCCGCCCCCACACACACACACACACACACACACACACACACACACAAGGCCATGTGACCATCCACTTAAAAACCCACTCAGGTACCGACAGTAAAGGCCTGCTGCTCAGGACGTGGTCGCTAATGGAAGGGGACGGATTCATCTGAAATGCTGACCCCAGCTGGCTGACCTCTGAACCTTCCCCCTCCATCACTTACAGCAAACTCCGAGGATTTTATAGCAACACCTCCAGGCTCTGCATACACCGTCAATGTTTTCCAGAGAGACTTCTGTAGGTTACAGTTCATATTACTTAAAAAAAAGTCAGTATTTCATGAAGCAGAAGACTGAAAAAGCAAATATCCAGATGAATTAATCTGTGCTTAAAAAAAGCACATTTTTGGGAAAGTTTCAATATTTCTTCTGAGTAAATTCCTGTAAATAGTGAAGTTGACCTTTCAAAATAAAACTTGTTCTAAAATAGCATGAATGCATCATAGTTATTGTTATGCAGTTTCTGCAGTGAACTAAACCACTAATGAGAAGACAATAGTTTACATTTAAAAATAAAACCAACAGATACTTTTCAAAATAAAAGCTTTTATGTTCCATACAAAAAATTATTGCAAATTTATGTTTCATAACACTAATGGTACAAAACCAGGCATTAAAAATGCATAATTTTACCTTGTAAAAATAATGTATAAGTAAAGGAACTCTAAAACAAAATGTAAAACATTTAAAACAGGAATGAAAGAGAGATTATCTTGGATTTCAAAATAAAATTGACAGATTATAGCAAACAAGGATTTTTGAATCAACTAAATGAAACCTAAAGATGTTTTTACAAATAAAAGCCTAGATTTTTGATACATTATTTCATATGTAGGGTCCATATTGCTTCAGAAGTGATTCTAACAAACAAAACGCACAAATATTTATCAAAATTAACGTTAGGCTAAAACCAGAAACAAAACATTTATCATCGTTTGGGATCAATAAAAAGACAATATTTTTAATGTTTATATTTTAATAAGAACGTGTCTGCTGTGACCTTTCTGTGACGTGCAACAATTCTTGAAAATGAAACAAGGACAACAAAAAGGTCTGAACGTTCAACACTCTGTAAACTGAAGCTCTTAACAGTAAAATAATAATAAAAAAGAACCACAAGGCCGTGCCGAGGGGTGTGCAGCTGGAGGCTAAAACATGCAGGCACGCTCCAGATGTTTGAGCACTGGGCGTGGAGACTAAAGAGTCGTCTATTTTCAGCCGCAGAGCGCAGAAAAGGAAATGAAAAGGAGCAGAGTTCAGCCTGCACGGGTTCTGGGGCAGCCAGAGAGGGTAATCAAACACCGCCGTCCAACGGCAATCACGTCGCCTCGACACAATAGTGGCTCGCCTGCCCGCTAGCTCTGTCTTATCACAACACTCTCTCGCAGTGAGAGAGGTGCGAGATGAATGAGCGGGAAGTGGAGGACAGTGAGGAACGGGAGGAGATGGATGGGGAAATGGAGAGAAAGAGAAAAGCGGCAGAAATAGGAGCGCCTGGTACAAAATGAAATCTGGGGGTTGGTGTTGTTGTTTCAACTGAGCTTCCTTCATGTTGTAACACACCGGCTGTTTGGTGGTGCGTTTTGAGTATTTGACCACAGAATCATGCGAGATAAGCTCTGATGCAGGTCAAATTAGTGGAACAGTGCAAATGGTTGGGAATCTCATGTAAATACATCCGATGTACATCTCTAGGGACACGATTAAGCCAACATTTTGTAGAAAGCACACCTTTATTTGTGCAAATCCTTAACTGAAACTCCTGTGCCCTTGATGAGCATTCATGCTTTTATAACTTTTTTGACGCTACAACCATAAACTTTCTTTGAAATGTCCCTCATCTGAGTAAACCTTTTTTCATGCCGTCTCTTTTTTCACTTTCTGTTTGTAGAGTTTTACCTTGGGGTGAGCCTGCATGCCTCTGCTTGCCAGTCATTTTGCTGCTGCTACACCTGAATTTCCCCACTGAGAGACAATAAAGGTTATTTCTTTTCTACTCAGTGCGTCGGTACCGCTACTCTGTGTTACTATGGGGATGGTTGGTTCAGAGTGATGTGGTTGGATTACCTCTTCAATCACATTGGGTATTTTACATGTTCACTAATTTGGTGACTTTTGAAGGCAATTTGTTAAACTAAATTTTACGCAGAGGTATCAGAGTTAAGAAGGGTGGACACATACAGACATAAACTATGTATTTTTCCTCTTCCCATCCATTATTATGCTCTACTCTGTTGGTCCAAAACCTAAAATTTCCAGTAAATGCATTTGTTGTATTATTAAAAAATGTAAATGCCTCTGCAAGGTTTGTATGAAGCAAAATCTTTAGCTAAAGAGTCAGCCACAGATCGTCTGTTTTCATGTTGAATTTCCATTCCAACGCAGCGCACAAATAAAATCAATTCACCTTGACGCTGCGCCGTGGAGTCAGTGAGCATCACCTTGACGGCTCGGACTCGTCACGAGTCAGTCGCGTCTCTGAGGGTGTTCTGGTGAGACATTCAATTCAAACAAACGACGCAACTTCCTTTAATGAAGACTGCAAATCTGTCAGAGAGCTTCCTTCCTTCGCCGCTCGCAGACGGAAAATTACCAAACTGTTGATAGATGGTTAACAGGTGCAGGATAATTATGCTAATCATGGCAACAGCCAAATAAACTGATTGCCATGTTCATTTAAATGACAGCAATGTTCCTTTGGTGGCTAATTAAAATAGGTTGGAAGACAGGAAACGAGGCGGATGGGTTTGGAGAAGAGAGAGAGGAGGTGTTTAAATAAAAGCCTTCTCTGGGGCCTCGGTAATAAGCTGTATTTCATTGGTTTAATGATGTCATAATGAATTTCTAATGATGGGGGATGGGGTAAGGTGAGCAGTGAAACAGGCACCAAACTGTAGATTTTACATCTGCAAAAAGAGTGCTAACAAGGGAGCTCGAGTTCATGCTAATGCAAAGTAATGAAAATAAAAATTAGTAGAGGACATCGAGCAGGTTACGTGCTCCATCTGGTTTAGGACTAGCCCAACGGGAAGGCGAAAGGGAGGGCTTGAAGGCGCAATTACTTTTTATCAGCAACGCGCCTTGACAGGTTTGGTCTCCCTTTCCTGGTGACCTGGGAAAAGGCGTCATTACAGGAACTGGAGGCCAGCAGGGCTGACTTCTGGGTCGGTGTAAAGGAGTGAAAGGTGAATACAGGCCCGATTAATGTTTATAGAAGCAGTAAAGAAAAAAAAAAGTAGCCTTATCAGCCACTTCTTTGGTTACTTTCACACTCACAGCTGCTTTATTTTGGCACTTTACTTTAACCAAATGCATAAGACGAACTCTTCTTTAAAAAGTGATTTGCTCTTTAACTGTACCAACACCACCAGACCAGGAGTAGCAAATCTGAGAAAGATGTAGAGAATTTGAAACAAATCTGTGAAAAGCAAGTATATCATCTCTCCTCATGTCCAAAGAAAACTACAAACAGTTTCGTCAGAATTCACACACAGCGATGTTTTTCAACCATGGGACCAGAGTTAGAGTTAAAACAGAGGGTATTAGGAAAAGTTATCTTTTTTTTAAAACAGCTCAAATGTTTCTAGGTATCATTCAAAGGCTGTATCATATAATAATTAAAAATGTGGTAGATTTTTGTTTTTATTTCGGTTGTGGTTTTGTGTACAACAGAAACAGACCTTTTTAAAAAATATATAGTTTTGCTACGTCCAATGAAAAAAAAACATAAACAAGTGCTAAAACACAAATCTGTTCGTAACATAAATGTTGTGCAAG
Source organism: Poecilia latipinna (assembly GCF_001443285.1). Taxonomy (NCBI): domain Eukaryota; kingdom Metazoa; phylum Chordata; class Actinopteri; order Cyprinodontiformes; family Poeciliidae; genus Poecilia; species Poecilia latipinna. The sequence continues at coordinate 413,534 of NW_015112854.1, forward strand.
AGCTAATTTTTTTATTTAAACCAGAACAGTGACAGAGTGCGCGTCACAGACTTTATACAGTTTTGTTGAGACACCGTTAAACCACGTTTAGTACCTAAAGGTTTCTCACATCTGCTCCATTTACATCAACACAGGAAGAAGCAAAACTCTCAGAAGGATCTATGGATTGGATTAACTATTACTGCTATCAATGACAATCTGATAAAAGCTTAATCAATGGGAACCTAAAACGTCATCTGAAATCTCAATGGACCTGTTATGATTACATTTAAATCGACACTAGAAGAAAATTTTTCATTAGGTTTCCTACAAAACACAACACTCTGTTTGCGAGCCATTTTTGCACCTATTGATGAGAATATACAGTATATTCTTTATTTCTTGTTGATGTTTGTGTCCACAGAGTGGAAAAAAAAAACATGCCGAGATCTGCAGGAAAGAAAGACCTACCTTTATTATCTGTTTCTGAGAAATTCTGACTATTTAAATGTATGCTACATCACAGGGATCTACTCTGTTCAATATATTGTAATGTGATGTTTGGCCTTAATGGAAAATCAATGGTGAGACAAGCCCGCCACTGCTGAGACCATACTAAAGCAATTTCTAAATTGACATATGGAGGACTGGTGTGATTGATTCTGACTGCTGTTGGATTTTAATACCATTCACTGCGAGCTCATTGACTGTCAGACGTCGTCTTGTGGTTTATCTGCAAACTGCCAAGTGAGTCCTCGTCTCCTTTTTCTTCTCTCTCATCGTTTTTCTGCTCCTTATTCGTCTCAGTGCATGCTCCAGAGAGCTGATAAGTTTGGATTACAGCAGATATGTTTGATAAATGAGCAGAAGACTTTACACAAATAACAGAAGCCAGCAGTGTGTTCATACGTCACCCTCCTTGTTTTAATAGAAACACATGCTCGTTCGGATGAAGCGGCGCATTATTAACGTTCCCAGCTGCATCAGCTGTCATCATGAATTTAATGACATCATGCCATTACTAACAGCGTACAAGCTCAGAGAGGCTCTCACCACTTACACCAACCAGCCTTCTGTGTGGAGCTACACACCACTTGGAAAGGGATTAGAAAGAGCAGTGAAGCACTCTGTCTTTAGCTGGAGCCAACAGGAAATGCTGATCCTGGATTAAAGAACAGTCTCTTTATTTGCCCATTTTTGCAGACGTATGACAGAAATGAGACCATAAGTTCATTTAAGTGTTTGACCTGCTGTGTGCTTTAGCTTTCATAGCCTTTTCAGGCCTGACGCCACTGGGAGAGACTCAAGGAAACATGGAGAGAACATGCAGCATGTTCAGCAGGAAGAACAGAAAACCTCTGCTTCACCATCCATCCATCCATCCATCCATCCATCCTCAGATAAATATGATCAACCCTTACAGCCAGTAATCCATCCATGACTCAGTATTAAATGAAATTATATCTGCTCTACAACAGATGAACTATCTGGATCTATCCAGAGCCGTTTACTGGACCTGAAGTGCTCTAGATTGTTCCAGCTCGTGTTAGATGGGCCCATTTTACCAAAGTCCTCACTGCTGGAAACCTTCATGAACAAAGTGGCTCCATTTCATGACATCAAATGACAAAATGCAAATACATTAATGAATTTATTTGCAGCAGAGTATTGATCAGCTAACTGACCATCAAAAGAGTCCACATCAGCCTTCATTCCCACGTTAAAGACAGAACTTTGTGGGCAGTTGCAACACGATCACACATTTAATTAAGTACAAAAGTTAACTTTATTGTCCCACAAAAACTCCCAATAAAGTTGATAAGATTTACAACACACTGTAGATGTAGGTAGCCGAGTATAAAGGTACAACAATACATTTGATTCAAACTTAAAGCTAGCAGAGCTACATCAGGGTTGTTTGGTTTGTTTTACCACATCCAGAGAGCATTCACACATTTGTGTCATTAAATCACGTTTTTTTAAACCATCCTTCATGATCCACATTTGAACCTGTCCCTGGAATATTCTGGATCACTGTAGAAAGTTCCAAAAATCACTCATTTTTCCTTACATGGTAATGTATTAATATAACTAGCATAGTCATCACATTATGTTTCAAAACAAAAGTCTCTAAATGCTAATAGTTTAAGGAAGACTGAGCCCTACTTTTCCCCTGCTGAGAGGTAAATGTGAACATTTTTCAAGCAGCATGCAGGTCAATGATAATTAAGCACCCAGCAATCATCAGCAATTACTCTGTAATATGTTTACATGAATGCAGCTGGGAACAAAACTGCAAAGCCAAGTGGAAACAAAACCCTTTCCATCTTTAATGTGACAAATATCCTCCACATTTCAACCTAATGATGTAAAAAAAAAAGCATATTTAATTACCTACATTCAGAAACAGTTCTTATTTTTACATGTTCTTTTCTCTTTCCCTGTCTCCTTTCCTTTCAGAAACCATCTTCTTGACTGAATAAAAATACTTTTTCATCTAAATCTGCCAGGGTATGGATCATTTTAAGCCTCTTAATGGCTTTTGGATCCTTTTTTGTAAAACTAGGAGGTGAAGTATAAACAAGATATATTTTTATGCCTCTTTTGTTTGCTTTTTAGTTGAAACTCACAGGATTACATAACTTAAAAAGTTGAAAAAGCCTTGGAATGAGTTTGCACGGTGTCATTTTTGTGTTTTTTCCCCCCTCCTTTCCATGAGTATAGGTCTAAGCAACAGCCATCCAGTGACATGGAATAAGATTGCTGACCTTTAGGTGTTACATTAAATGCTCATCCAAGCTCTCAGTGCAACACTGGGGGTCAACGAAACAGACAGATTCAGGTCTGAACTACCTTTAAATTAATGCGAAGCACAAAGGGATGCTGATCTGCACTTTAGATGAACTCACACATCCCTGTACTTCTCTATGCACACATGTCCAACACATAAGGAAAGTCCAAACAGCAGCAATAACAGTAAGCTTCTCAGAAGCTTATATTACTTATTGAAGTCAATTGTTTAACTGGAAACAAGCAGCCAACTTTCTGGAAAACATCAACCAGGAAGCGTTTTTATTTCTTACCTTGCCGAAGTCTCTGACGTCAAAAAGATCAAACGGGTCAAAAAGTTCGCTGTTCCTCAAGCCGAACTTGTCGTGGCACACTTTTAGGAATGTCCGGATATTCTTCAGGCACAGGAACTACAGAAAGAGAAAATAAGAAGCAAAACTGACGTAAGTGCCTGAGCGCCATCAGATAACGGTACAATGAAAAGATTAAATATTTCATGCCTGTGCTGCACCAGCACGATTGATCTGGAAGAATATTTAGAAACATGTTCTACAGGTCTGGTTAGGGTTGACCAGCATCGCCGCAGCACTGCTGGGTTTAGTTTTTCAAATGAAGTGACTTTGTAGTTGACCTGCTCCTCTTCCTAGGAACTTTAAAACTGCGAACCTAATCCTCACAGCCACAGAGGATCATGTCGTCTGATGTCTTATCACCACACACAGCATCCTGAGATACGTCCTCTAGATGGAATGAGACCTCTAACTAAAAGCTGAAAAACAACCTGTCAATCAACAGCAGAAACTACCTTCAGCTCCAAGCAAGGGGAGTCCTGTCAATCATTAAAACATAGTGAGATATTAAGGAAAAGAAAAAGCACACAGCTTAAGATCTGAACATACTGGACTAAGAAATATACAGCTGCTAAGATCAGCCGTTAACTATAATATTTACTTTGCAAGTAATTTCTTTGTTGATTGGGCCATATGTTTGAAACGATTATCCTGCTATAGAAACCCGTTTTCAAGGTTTTTATATATGCACTCTGCCAAGATCTCCAAGGCTTTAAAAAAAGAAATCAGGTATACAGGATCACAAATAGTAAGTAAATAAGAAAAATATACACTTTTTTTTGCCATACTGGGAAAAAAAGAGAGATTTCTACCTCTTTTCATTTTAGGTTGCAAGAGTCTGTAATCAAAGTGTCTGATTGGTGTTTAAACCCAGAAAATGACTGAAGAACCAATCACAGATCCAAGATAAACACTGGCTAAAGATGGATGACCTGTCCAGCTTCTAAAGTAAAACATTTTTATAGGAATTGTTAGTGTTTCAAATGAATATTTCAGTTCATTAAACACAACTATTCCTGTTTTTTCTCTACTAATTAAATTAATATCAACACATTTAAGATGATGTCACTGCACTAAACTTTATTTCCGGGTCTGCAGGACTAATCCTCTGTGTTTACGACCTGCTGAGGCAATACAAATACCTGAATCTACACAGAAAACCACAATCTTTGGCAAACTGATGAGCTGACCCGGTCAATTTAACAGACTGAACGAATTCAGTGTAGCACAAAATATGCCTTTTCATCACTGGCAACAAAACCAAAGCATGTGTGAAGCATGTGTCGAGGCGGACAATCTTCGTAGGGGTTACAGCCGTCGACGCTTCTCCGGTCTAAATACCGATGCTTAAAATATTCCATCAGTCAGCCAAACCTTGAAGGCAGGGGCTCAGACCGATTACAGCGGCGTTGCAGTGTGATTTATAATCAAACCTGGTCTCTGATCCTTCTGTATGTGAAGAATGCATTACCTAGCAAGCAAATTCACACACCGCCCTGATTTGCTCTTTCAGTCCTGTGTGCGATATGAGCTGACGAGCAGGGAGAGGACGGCACTCACACAAGAGTTGAGGCAACGAGTCTATATGGAGCGAAATGCTTGATTGGCTCATATCTGCTGAAGGCCTCGGCCACATATTTCTTTGTAATGGCTGTTACGTAAGACCAGCAGCCTTCCGAGTCACATCTGAAGCAGGGCTGATGTTAGACAGCAATCAGGGCAGCAACGATGGCACCAGAAGGTGCAGGCGGAGTTTTAGACTGCAAATCTTTCCCTCACCAGCTGCATACGGTGGCCTTTAAGACTTTCATAAAAGCTTGTTTATCAGAAAAAAAATCAACTCACAAAAAAAACACACACATCTTCAATAGAAAAGGATGAGTTGAGTAAGTTTCTTTTTCTTATATTAAAGTTCCCAGTGAGTAACTGGAATTGATTCATGTTATTAGAACCAGGTGAAAATCTCATAAAAATGGTTACAACCCTGATCATCTCCTTCATAAGAGGGTTATAAAACATCAGAGGCTTCTTCAGATACGCTGCACTACAGACTGCTACAGGAGGTCCTTCCTGCACACAGACATCAGCATGTACAACAAACCTTTTGATAATATGAGTTATAATAAGATTTAGTTTCCCTCTGGGATTACTAAAGTATTTCTACTGATATAAAAACAAATCCTACTTTTGTTTTACTTCTTTGTTTCTTTAAGTGTGAAGTTCCTGTTGAGTTAGCTGCAACATCTGACACCAACGTCAAATGTAGCATCATTTCTTTCGAGTCATTCCTGCATGAAAATCAGAATCGCTGTTAAATTATATGAGAAGCAGCAAAAACCTGCAATGAGACTTTTTAAGGTGGAATGTAGTACAGGTTTTAGCGACTTAGGTTTGTTTCTCTACATGCAATACATCAGGTTTGATATTCACTACCATCTACTTTTAGCTCAAGGTTATCAGAATCTCAAACCAGTCCACTCCTTGTAAGAACCGCTCTCCACTGAACTCTGCAGATGTCTGAGGAGACAAAGTGTTTGTTTTCCCGCAGCTGACTTTGTGAGGTAATATCCACCTCAGACTGATGTTCTAATTAGCTTTCAAAAAGCAAAATCCATCTTGTTGCTGCTACAGTTATTCCTGGTTTGCTTGGTATTTCATGATATTTCCGTGAGCCTCTCCGGGCCACACCTGAGAGGCTCGCCGAGTCATTCTCATTCATACGAGCGCGCTGGCTCAGTCTCAGTGTTACGGGTGCGAACCCCATAAGAGAGCCACACAGACTAGGAAAAAGAACTGCGATTGGCCGCCTCGCCAAAGTGACATTTGCAGTTCAGCGGCGGAGGTTATCATGCCTGCAGATCCACTTGTGCTGAGGGGGGAGGAGAAAAAGGAAAGAGCTTATTTTCCCAGCCCTGATATGAAAAGGTAACATTTGCTGGAGTGGTCTGCAGGCAAGAGAGAGAGAGAGAGAGAGAGAGAGAGAGAGAGAGAGAGAGAGAGAGAGGTTCACTGCAGATACGAATCAGGACAGGAAAGATGTGTCTGACATTCTAATGTATGTTTGGTAATTCTAAAGCATAGGTGGGGTTAGAATGAAAATACTACGATTCAAGCAGCAAATAAATAACATTAAAAAAAAGAGACATTTTCATGTAGTGCGCTGAGGGCGAGTGCACCTGGGAGTGAACTGTATGTGATCATCTCCTCAGGCTGCGGCTGCCTTCAGCATAACCAATCTGGTATAACGTCACACTTACTGAGTCACAGAGGCTGCATTTAACAAAGGAAGGTTTGGTTTCAAATATGGCAGATTTCAGATGATAAATGTGGGATTTTCTTGCTTTTATTTTATTTGGAGCTTATAAAAGAGCAGGTCTATTTTTCAGGGTTTGTTTTTCCTGCTGTCAGCTTTATGACAAATATTTAATTTCCCCAGTTTTAGGTGGTAAATTACTTTCGGAAAAACAGCAAATACAATTATGTTTACCGGTGCTTTGAGGTACTTTTAGGATGTAAAATGCCCCAGAATAAGTTTTTCCTGCCTAAGAGGAAATAAATGTAACTCAAGCTCAATGTAAGACTTTCTCCTCTAAGTGATTTATCCAACTGACTCAACAAGTTTGTTGTTATTTAACCCGATAACCATGTTCCTCAACACACTTCCATGAAAGCAAACGGGTCAATAAGGACACCAGTCTCCTCATGACAAGACATTTCGTTTGTTTTCAATCAGTAATCACTATTATTGGGCATCAAAGATGGTGTAAAATCTGCAGAATATTTACACTGAACCATAAAGAAAAACATAAAAAACTAAAGCATGACTTCAGCTTGGCTGCTGAATGCAACCTAGTCAAGTAAGCTTAAAACACAAAGTGGGTAACTCTATAAAAAGCAAGAGTTTTTGTCACTCGTTGCTCTGTTCCAAGTAAACACAATGCCAGGATGGAAAGACGACATCAATAACCTTTAAGAGAAACAGTTGCTGCTCCACATCGAACTGGGAGGGATTTTTAGGCCAACTGCAAACCAATTTAAGGTAATCGAGTTGTTAATTTTCCCAGGATTGAGCCTACCTGCAAATTCCCTCTGAGCTCAGAATGTAAAATGTCGAGAGAAATTGTAAAAACTGCAGGAGCTCCGTCTCAGTTAGCACGTCAAATATTAAAGTTCGTTAAACGGCAACGAGAAGAAGATTGGGCAAGTTTGGGGGAAAAACTCATGAAGATCAAAATGTTATTTTCACGAGTATCCTGGACAAGAGGAACAAATCGGGGATACACTGAGAAAACCATCAACTTCTTTGTATTCCAGAATCAAATATACACCATCTGTCTAAAACAAGCAAATCACTGACGTCACCTAAAGAAGTAATTATCACAACGCATCAATCTGGAAAGGGTTAGAAGGCCATTTATAAACTCAGACAGATCACCGACAAGTGGAAAACATTTACCACAGCGGAGAATCTTTCCAAATAAATTCAACCAAGGTCAGGCATGCAATGTTCAGAGAAATGATTCAAAACTCTACAGAGAAATAATAACAACTAGTCCTTGTGTGGAAGAGTTGGGAGGCGGACGCCTCGTCTCTCAACTAAAACTGCAGCATGGTTTAGGTTTGTAAAGTTGTAAACAACAAACCACAGGACTACAGGATCAATGTACTTTGGCTAGATGAGCCAGAATGTTCTAATTACTGCAAAACACCACAAACACATGAAAACTGCCAAGCACGGTGGTGGAGGGGTAGTAATTTGGGCTTGTTTTCAGCCACATGACGAGCCCAGCATGAAGTCTTTGAGTTGTCCACAAATTCCTCAGTATTGTAAATATTCTACAAAGAAATTTTAAAGTCACTTGTCTGAGGCTTTAAGTGAGCAATGAGGAAAAGATCCCTGGTGAAACTGTCCAAGCATCGACAGAAGACCATGGGAAATACCAAGAGCACAAAATAGATAAAGTTAAAGAAATTGGGCTTTTAAAGAACAGAAAATAGAAACTTGGATGCTTGGAAAAAATGGAAGTTTAACCAGGAAAAGAAACTTAAAAAGAGAGCCGCGAGAGCCCCACTCCAGTTTGTCAGCAGGCTTTCAAAAGGGTGGCTTGTGTGTGACAGCAAAGAAACAGTTTGACTTCTCACTGAAGAGTAAACAGCTCCTGAAAACGGCAGACTTGTCAGAGACATGCAGGCGGAGGAGAGCAGGTGGGAGAGGAGCAGCAAAGAGTCATAAAAAAACCCCTGACATGCCCTTCTACCGTATCACCACGCTACGTCGCACATAGAACAATGCGTTATTTCTCTGAGTGGGTGGTCCTTCATCTGCACACACTCCTACATGCTCATTCCTGAGGAGCTACAAATTACACCTTCTACCAAAACGTCGAACAACAGCAAATTACAGAAATGCGACGTGTGAAAAGTACAAAGCTTGTTCCACCAAAGCTGTAGATCTGCTCCGTTAGGGATAGCGGGGGTGAAAGCCAAAAAAAGCGGAAAACTGAAAGCAGAACACCACAGATATGGCTGCAAAAACAGAATCAAGCAATCTGTTCAGTCTCCCCTCATATCCCTACTTTCATCACCTTTGGGAAATGAGCAATTAGTGGTAATCTAATAACATGTTTCATCGCGTTGCTGCTAGAAAAGAACACTGTTGTTGCCCGTATCTGACTCGTTCCTCTAGCAGACGCAGAACGGGCCCAGAACAAGAAGAGGAGGAAGAAAAAAAACTCAGGTTAAACTGAGGTGAGTCAGAGAGAGGATCAGATACCCAGACAGCCTGTCAGAGAATTAAAGTCAATGAAAGAGACTGATGTTTGTCTGAGAACTGTGAGGAAGACTAAATTTGATTCGCCACAAAATCCCCTCAGCAGACAAAGTAATAGGGGCAGTGAATCATCGTACACCCCAGATGTCAGCTCCAAAGCTCTCAGCAGGTGATGAAGCACTCAGAAAATGCACCCAGATGACCACAGGAGGAGCCTGGAAGACTTCTTTATGACTGTAAGTACACAGACTCACTTTAAAAAGCTGCAGGGGATGCACAGTCCAGCAAGGAACCTCCCGGTGCCAGGTGGAGGCGACGATGGATTTCATAAACCTCAGACTCTTTGTCTTTGGAGAAAATCAAAACAAGAGCTAAAGGAATGACAGCGGTCTGCTTTATTGTTCAGATGTCTACAGTCCTCTAATCTAAACGCATGTAAGCAAACACTGTATAACTATCTATGATGTAATGTAAGCAGACATTATGTTACTATCAACAATGACAGCCTCTTTATGGCCAACTTCATTTGTGTCAGTAAAACAAACCAAGCGACCAATACTCAGCCGCTGAGTCAACATTGAGTGGAAGGAAAGGAATGATTTTTTTTTTTTACAGCTGTTCTTGCAACACTGAATTTTAAAACTTTTTTTTTTTCCCCAGAGCGAAAAAAACACAAGATAAGCTCATATGACCATTAGATAGCGAAATGATTTCCATTTTTCTAGTTGTAGCTGAAAAAATGTGCTCGACATTGTGTTATTAATGGTAACAGGTGATCACCAGTTTCATCTAGAAGAAGATTCATGTGTTTTTATTGCTTCCACAACAGGAAATAAGCAGATCCAGCTACAATCGCAAAGCACTCCACACCAGATTAATGCAAACCAGAAGACGAGGTCATTTTTCATCGTCAAAATGAACAGATGTTCACATTTAAAGCTGCTTTAAAAATCTTTACACACTCTCACTAATGCTAAGGTAAAATGGGAATTGGTCAACCACACTGTATACCAATGTAATTACAGTGTAATTTTTTAATTATTCTATGTTCTGTCAGGTACCATTTTTACGAGTTTGCTCTTTGTAAATGTCACATAAGTTATTCAGTTCTTTACCAGCTTTTATTCTGTATAAAGTTACAGACTAATTAATTAAAATGCAAACATGTAGTATTTTCTACCAGATAATGCTTAGCATACGACCTTTAGGACACTAACTACACTAGTCAAAACTTCAGGAATATTTTTTTTATTCCTAAACTGAATTAAATTCAAAGATTTTCAAAACTTTGCCATTTTAAATAACTCAAATCTCCTTATTTGGAAAAAAAAACACCCGATTGTCTGTGTATTACATGTTCGTCCTACAAGAAGAGCCGGACATAAATAAACTGATAAATAAAACGGTATAATAATCTGAGATGTGAAGTATTTTTCTCACATCTTTATCCTCCACTAAACAAGCAAAGTTCAACCACTGACAGAATCAGATCTAATCTCTGACCATTTAATCTCTGCTTCCATTCGGTTTGAAATACGTAAAATTAATCGAAGGAGAAGATCTTCACAAGAGTCTACTTCCCTCAACTGTGATCTCTAAATTCCCCTTATTTGAAATCAATATGAGGCCTGATAAATATTTCAAACCAGCCAATGTCTCCTCTGGGTTTGCCCTGCTGCAGCTCATGAGGCTTTGGAGGAGGAGAATTTGTTTAATCTGTTGCTCTTCATCTTTGTGAAGAGACTAAGGAATAACTTTGTAGACTTTGTCTTTTTCTGCTTCGCACAGCAACTGTTGGCAACAACGAGGCAAAAGGTGAGAAAGCGTTAGCGGTATGAACAACGCTGCTGCCAGGAAATTATGTGTGACTTTTTTTTTTTTATTCAGTTTGTGGCCTGGAGAGCAAATCAATGCTCGAGCATCTGTGACTCCATGTTGACTGCAGTTCAACCGACGGTCACTGTGTCACTAAAAATAAAAGGTTTCGTAACCAACGGGACAGAACATTGCGTCCTGCATTAACTAAAACAATTACACTTAAGGAATGAAAGCGGGCCCAGCTTTGCAAATGTTTGGACAGGATCTGCCAGGAGACGCCCGGAGGACCCTGATAAATCCTAACCCCCCTCCTCAGCCCTCAACTGGGACGCTCTGATACTTGGAATGCTGCAGAAAAGGGGCGTATTCCTTCAAATTAAGAGAAGAGGACACTGCATGAATTATGCATTACATTAAAATTGCATTCAAATGTGTTAATCTCATCTTGTTACCCCCAAAAACCTGTAAGTAGGAAAGGATTGACCACAGTTTTGTATCTGGGAGAACCCCCAGCTGTCGAGGCAGAGCCGCTGATTAGAGAGGGCCTGGCGCTAAAACATGGAAGCTAAATAGGCTAAGTGATGCCGTTAGTGGGGTTAATCTCCATTACAAAAGAGGATAATTCTGACTCTGTCAGGAAAAAAAGCCACCGTGACTGTAGAGAACAGCTGCGTAATTAAACCCAGGCCACCTTTACCTTTTATACAGTGGCTAGTCGTAAAAACAGGAGCGCCGATGTGGAGCGGAGCTGAGATCAGAGGAGCCCAGCAGGAGCAGGCACGCTGGAGGAACGCGCCGTCAGTAGCAGGCTCGACGTTTGAACACACACAGGACACGTGAAGCTCTTCGCAGCAGAGCTTTTGTGGCTGGCTGGCTGGCTGGCTGGCTGCTATTTTGCCACACATCCATTAACAACCTGCTTCCTCTGTTTTCAGCTCTATGCCACAGGTGGGTCAGCTTTCCCACTCAGGAGAAATTTGTACTTAAATCTACAGGACGGCTGTTAAACATGCCTGTATCACAAACAGATCAGATTTAGTTAAACTAATAAGAAACAGAGTAACTCATCATCACTTGCTGTTATTTTCACCTAATGAATGAAAAAGGTTCCTTGTTTTTTTCTGATTTCTCCTCAGTGCATGATGAACGACTCCAAGCGCAGAGCTCCTCGGTGCCGCAAGCATTTTACAGCTTTGAGCCTACTTCATGCTGTCAGACAGGTTTTATTTCATCCATCTTTAAGATGAAATAAAGGGAACACGGTGTACGTAGAGAAAAATAAAACTTCATTATTCAAATGAGATGTTTTTCTGAACTGTAAAGCATGTTTTCATGTCTTCTTCCTACTCTAAACAAGCAACTGAATGTCAGTTTTTCAGCAATGTTTCAAAAAACAAAACTGCGTGCAACATGTTTTAGGATTCACCTTTGCGTGACCGGCTTGATTTCCATCTGCAGCTGGATTTCACAGTAGCTCATAACAAATATTATCACCAGCCTGGATATCCTGCTTACCCTACAGTGATTTATTTCCCTGCATTGTCTCAAAAGCAGCCTGCAAACAGGGAAAACGCTCCGCACAGCTGCCGTTAAAGCAAACAGCGCTCACTCAATATAAAACCAGACGTCCAACACGGACCAAGATGCTGGAACATCTTGGCGCGTAATGCAGTCCTTTAGGTTTTATCCACTCTTCATAAAAAAAGAAAAACGAAAATACTGCTGTATCCAAGCAACAGGCCATGCTGCTGCTTTCTCAGGAAGGGGAGGATGTGTTTGAGACATTTCCACTCAGGCTTAGCTGCAGACGCGGGGTGTGATGAATGCGAGGAGGAGGTCCGCTGAGAATCCCAGACAACCATGGATCAATGGCCTGGTAATTTATGAACGGGATGGGCGAGAAGAAAGTCGGCATCCATCTTTTTCTCTGCCGAGTTTCCCTCACAACTTAAAGGCTCATCGCCGTGATTTAGACCCCCGGAGGACGCATAAACAGTCACTTTTACCTCACCAAGTAAATGGTGAGGTACAAACTATAGGTGTAATTTAAATTTTATTTAGACGAAGAGATCCCCAACTGTGCAGAGCACTGCTGCAGCCCCACAGCTTTAAATAATGTTTAACTTGGCCGACCTGCATCGGAAAACAAAGAGGCTTTGATTTCTTGCAAAGCTGCTAATAAAACTACACTGATGCTAAGAGACGAGATCAAAGCAAGATACATTTTTATTGCATGCTGGTTATGAGTTTCTGTCAACAGGTGCAAAGTAATGGGAGCATTAATATTCAGCAAAATGTCCGTTATCTGCACAGAGCAGAGGCAGTTTCGTCATCCCATTAGGAGGCTTGCAGTAAATCGCTAAAGGTTGATTGATTTCAGTGAAAGTGAAAGTTGTAGATTTATTTATATACGGAGGGATTTATTTCAAGCACTTCTTTCTGTTGATTTTAGGGATTATGGCCTACAACTAATGACAACCCAATAATTACTAGAATATTGTACCAACAAAACCAACAAAAGAATAACAAAGATATTAATAATAACATTGTGGCCTGTCCAAACCATTAAAAGATACCCATTATAAGACAGGAAAGTCATAAAAAGTAGTTGCTGAAGGAGGTCTGTACATAGGGGAATTGATTGAAAGTTTAGTGGAAGGAAAAAATAGATTTCTATAAGCAGCAAACACCATTCCAAAGTGCATATGCAGTACCATACATGGATATGCTTGTCACTACGCTGCCATTTCTGGAATACACATTTTGTTTTCACAGTGGCTCTAAGCCATAATCATGAAAACTATGAAAGTAAAACATTTCAACAATATATCACTGTGTTTAACGATTCTATATTCTCTTTTTGAATTACATTTTTGTTGCTGCTGCTGTTCTAATTTATACAGGAACTGTAAAAAACACCCAAGTTCCTGTTTGTGCAGGATTACTTGAGGAGGCTATCGGCAACATGGAGGGAGGCGGCTTTGTGCTGTCGATTATCTCCAAGGTGACTAATGCTGTTAACACCGGAGACCAGCCTCTTAATTACCCATCTGACTCCAGGCTGAGCTCGGCCCGCTTTAATCACCACGCGGCTCGGATAAACACGGGTTTAAGCCACTCGCAGCTCCGCAGCACAACACAGTCCACCAATCAGCCGCTTCACAGATTCGGCGATCGGACAGGTGCGATCCGCTTCACATTCCTGTTGGTTTCACTGAGGAAATCCCACGAGAAGCCAAAGCAATTGACTTGTAGATAGAGAGGACGGATTGATTCCTGCATGAGAAAGAGACACTGAAGATGTGCAGCAACAACACGGCTGCATTTTGCAGCGTTAAATGAATGAACTGTGTGAATTTCGATGAATGAGCTAAGTGCATTTTTCCTTTAATTAAACAAGGATGTAGTGACATCCTTGCCGTATGCAAAAAAGAAGAAAGAAAGAAATCCACCACCACCTGTCGCTTTGGGGTCAGTGTTTTCAGGATGATCGTTTACTGCCAATAATGTCTCTTCTAGTCACTGCATGTTTGCTGGTTTTCTCTACAGGACAATAAATCGGGCTTCTGATGACTTTCTTCCAACAACGGCCATGTTCTTACTTTCTATTCTTCCAGCGTTAACAGAAACACACGTCACAATTTTGTATGAATTATTTCCCTTTTACTCCACAATTTTCTGCTCCTCTGTGTTTGTCTGTCACACAAAATTGCAACAGAATACAATTTTTCTTCTTTTTGATGTGCCAAAACGTGAAAAAAGTAAAAAAGACAACATATGTCACATCTGAGGAGAAATACTGGGACTGAAAGAAAATCTACAGATGCCGTTTTTATAGCCATTGTTATCAGAAGATTAAGTTTAAAAAGGCCAAAATCTCGTTGAATATTGCGGCTTCAGCTTTTATCTGATAAATTCATGCCAAGTATTTTTTAATCAATCAATGAATCATATTTTTGTTACTACAGTGAAGCTGTCAGCTGCTATTTAATGAAATAACTAAACACAAATAGTTATGCAAGTGGAAAGTGTTGTATTAAGTACCGTTTTTGTACCTCTGGTTTAAGTACTCAATAAACCTATAATGAAACAAAGAGGGCAGGGTGTGTCTCAGCTTACTGCTGCTATTATACTCAGTTTGGCCCAATACTGCACCTTCCTCTAACACTGACAGATTGCCGACTTAACAATATATTGTGTGTTAATTATCTCTCATGTCATGCAAAGGCATATTAGTGGAAGGTAAAGAGGATACATAACGTGTCTTTGCATACATAACCGTGTTCAAGACGAGTGAATAGGTGGAAAATTATCTGTTATGAAATGATTTATGAGTCCAATCAGACTCCCAACCTTTCAGAGATATAGAAACAGTTCTTATATGAATGAAAACATAAAACACTGCCATCTTTCTTTTTTAAAAAATAGCAAGGACAGCACCTTGCACACAAATAGGTACTGCTGATAGAGTCACATAAATGTATCGCAGCTCATGCTGAAAAATGTTTCAAACTTTCATTTAAATACTTTTATTCAGTGGAAAAACCTATCATGAAACATTCAAACTGAGGAAGTATGTGGTGCCGCTTGCAGAGGAGGAAGGACGCTGTAATCTGAGGGTCGACTGAAACCTCAAGACCTTTAACAACAAAAGCCACTAAATCTTAAAAAATTTATATAATTTAGAGTCGATTTTTTTTATAATATGTAATACAAGAGTTGAAAAACAGGACCTTAATATGAATACAGTGAAAACTGTCAGGAAAACAAACAATCCTCTTGGAAAACACCAGACAATAGCATTTCAAGAAGCATCACTAGTTCAGCTTCCTTCCCAAGATGCATTTTCTTTTGAATATTTTAGACATGCTCTATAAAATCTAGGAAAAAGCTAATTTAGAGCTACACTCTGCAGAAAAACCTGCAAACTGTGAACCGTGAAAAGGCAAAGATCCACTGTGTTACTGAGTTTATTTTAAGACATTTTACAACTACTTATCTGGACTATCAGCAACACTGTAAGTGATTTAAAACGTACGATAGTCTGACTTTTAATAAATAGTCTTTTAAACTTCCTTTGGCAGAGGAGTCTATTAGATACGCCCCACTGTTTGAATCCATCATCTTAATGCTGGGGGTTTTAAATAGAGATCAGCTCATGCAGACCACACTTGGCCAAAGCGGCTGTAGAGCTTTAGGGAAGCCTTTTCTTAGATGGGCTGACTGATTATCTCACAGCTGGCGGTCAGCGTCACTCGATGTCTGCTTGCTGCACATCTGAAGGCTGCATGTCTCAGTCCGTAGCCTCGGCCCTCAGACAATGATCCGCGACGCGGGGCGTGGTGGGGCTGATGTGGGTTCGGATGTATGCATGGGAGCAAGCTGTGAAGCAGTTCTGTCCAGGCAGGAGAGAGACAGTAACTCTTCAGGCTCCTGTCACGCAGCTTCCACACTGCATATATGATCCCCTGCTAAATTGCTTCAAGATGTCAAACTTTTCCAAATTATGCCACAGCACAAAGCTCAATGCGTTTCATTCGGTTTTTATGTAATAAGCCAACACAAAGTAGAGCATAATCACGAAGTGGAAAAAAAATTATGTGTGTCTCTGACCACCTTCCTTAACCATGCTAAAGAACAGCATCCTTAAAGTATGAGGATTGTGGGTTCAAGGTTAAAGTGCAACCCATAATCTCTGCATCCTCTCCACTTTCCCTCCTCTCTAAGTAATGGTTTCCTTGTCAGGCCTGTTGGTTTAGATGGGGGTCGTGTCTAGGTAGGTTTGAATTTGTACTGTACTCTTTCTGCTTTAAACCTTTCCACAACTTTCCCCGACCTGTCTGCCGTGTTCCTCCATCTTTATGATGCGGTTTGTCACTAATGTTCTCAAAGCGACTCCTGAGGCCTTCATAAAGCAGCTGCATCCATACACAGATTAAATTACACAGAGCTAGTCTGTTTGCTTATTAGGTGGCTACTAAATACATGTGCAGAAAACGGTATTTTTACTTCAAAAAATATGCCTTACTTTGTGTTAGCAAACCAAAACAAATGCACTTGAAATTCAAGCCGCATTAATACTTTCTGAAACTCAAGGAACGGGACTTTTTTCCAACTCGTTTCCATGAGCACATCAGATTTTTGGCCTAAATGAAGCACCTTGGGCTCAGACAGCTTACGGTCATTCAGCGCTGTCCTCTGTCACATTGCATCACCAGAGCACAGTTTCATCTTGGCTCCCCTTGCAAACCGCTGCAACAGTTGACAGCATTTTGCATTTGGAAACACACTTCCTGTTTATACTTGAAGTGCAAATTACTTTAGAAAGCTCTTTGGCACTGTCCCTCGCAATTAATCACTGTTAAAACAAAAACACATCATCAGACCGGAAAGTGAGCAGAATTAAAAAAAAAAAAAAACTTTCACACAGGCAAGCATGCAATCGGGATGTTTTTATGCAAGAGCCCCTCTCATCTTCAAGACAGCTAATTATCTACTCCTTCTGCATTATCAGAGGAAACAGTCATAAATTACCCACACCTGTCTCTATGATCGTTTCTGCACCATCTTGGTTGAAATTCAATTAAATCCAAGCATATCAGTGACCCAGCTGTACTGCCAGCTTCCAGGTAGACAAGAGCTACATCTGAGACATTAAACAGCAGACAGTAGGGAGGGAGGGAAAAAAGGCTTAGCTGTTATCTTTTTTAAAAGCAGCTGCAAGCGAGAAGTTTGGGAAAGACAGAGATTCAAAGAGCCTTGTCAGGCGGATATAGCCATGGTGGAGAGCAAGTCGGGATCAAACGTCCAGTTTCTGCCAATAATCCTCCTCAAGAGGAGTGGGAGGTGGGAGCTGGGAGGGGGGCCGTGAGGGAAAGCTGTCTGCTGTGCTACGGAAAGCAAACGTTGCTGGCTTTTTCATTCGGCAGGCAAGGAGACGCCAACCCCTCCGTGGCTCTCCAGACAGTCTGGCACACAGGCCACGGGAGGAAAACCTTTGGAAAGATCACAGCCCTGAGCCTCCAGCGTGGAAACACCAAGTGTGTATTTTGTGTGCAAGTGCGTCTGAGAAGGAGAGAGAGAGAGAGTGCCCATATGTAACTGCTTACGCCTCTCAGATGTGCGCTGTGGCTGGTCTGTAATTGGAGGTTTAAGACAACCTACAAGGTCTAAAAGCCACAAAATGGCAGCTGTGTAAGTGAACTAACAAAAGACCAAGAGTTTGCTTTATTCTCATGCCAAGCAGATGAGCTGGAGAACAAGTTTATTCCATGTATGTATTTAACATCAACAGAGACTCTTTTGCACAAAAGGCAATCAAACATTTAATAGATGCTAACAATAAGCACTTTATGCAAAAATCAATAAATTCAGGTTAACATTTAGAGAAATGTGCATTAGCCTTAATGGCTTAAGTGATGCTAGGTCACAATTTTAGCATAAAGTCTTTACAGCAACAATATCATAAATTTTTAATAAGAGGGATTTTAAGGAATTGCTTTAAAACACGAAGTGACTGATATCCTGTATAAAACCTATGATGTTTCCTGTGTTTTAGCTACATGTTAACATGATGTAATAGTTCCATGCTAACATTTATCTATCTAGAAGAAAAGAAGGATAAAAAGGAAACACACTTCAGGTCAGCATTGGTAAAGTTTGAGCAAATGTTTTCTGTCTTTAAGGCACAAGCTGAGACTCGGGCTGGGCTAACATCAGTGAGTTGGAGAAAGAGCGGGATCAAAGCTAACAAGTTATGTTATCAAAACACAGACTGATTAATGCATGTAGATTTTCCTACATGGGTAAAAAAAGAACATCTAATTTTTCATTCTAACCAATGTTATTTACTCTTAGTAGCATCAACAATACCCAGAGCAAGTTCACAAAATCACAGACCAATAGCATGTTTGAGTTAGCATGTTTGGTAGCATCACAAAGCATCAGAATGGACTGGAAAGGGAACTGAAGGGACTTTGATTGTGAGCTGATCTATGTTTGGACTACAGCAGAAAATAGAGATGCTCAGCTTTATTATCCAGCATAAACACCATGAAATGTATCCATTCTGACTTCAACTATTCAGGCTGCTGCTGATGGGGTGATGTTGTGAGTGGGGGTGTTTTCTTACTAAACCCTGAGCCCCTTACTACTGACTTTTGCATCAGCCTCTGTATTCTTGCTGACCATGTCCTTCTTTTTATCACTACTATGTTCCAGTGGATACTTCCAGCAGGATAATGAACCTACAGTGATGACATAAGATTGTTGCCACACAAAAGTAAGGGGTTCATGTTGCACTTGCATGATGTCCCTAGTAAAGTAGCCAACGAGTGAAATGCCAATAAAGTGAGTCTCTATGAAAGTGCAGATTGGAAGCTATAATGCAACGCTGTGTGTACTGAAAGTACAGATCAAAGAAACCGTGAGGCTGTCGTGTCTTGATAAACCGGCTCACTCCTTTCGCTCCTTTCCCATGCTATCGGACACCGCCTACAGCAACTGCTTTAACATAGGAGGGAGAAAAAGCTGTCACTCTGGATTTAGCCTACTTTCCAACATGTGCCTTCATTTCAAAGCAGATGGCAAAAAAGGAAGAGTTGGGTAAGGGGAGGGGAGGCATGTTTCCTAAGCTGCTACATTACAGAGTGGAGAGCTTTTCATGGACGAGGAAGACGGGCGTACGGTGACTTAAGAGTAGTTATTTAACATTTCTGACTTGATTTTCCAGAGTTTGCGGTTATTGGATGTGTGTTTTCATCTCAGGTTGACGATATGGGGCAAACATATTGATCCGTCCAGCCAAAAATGACACCAAGCGACACTCGGTATGCCAAGGGATTTAAGGGGTGAGAGGTGAGTGAATCAATCAAAAATATTTACTAAAGATCAAGAAATGAGTCTAAACAAGAGTACATTTGATTTAAACCCCCTATATTCCCAGCAGTAAACGGTTCCACACCGAGTTGATGAAGCTGTTCCTGCAAGGGGAGCAAGGTGAAGCAATCATCTCAATTGCAATCAAAGATACCCGTAATTAATTGGCGTACATGCCCATGGTGGGCATGATGCGCAGTGAGTTTGGTAAATCATAGCACAAACAGGCGCTCTTCAAGGACAATCATTAATCATGTGATCAGCCATCATGACATAAGTCCTTGAGGTGTGTTTTTTTTTTTCCTGACATGTTTCAGCAACATACATAATGATTTCACTGCATTATTACTGGGGATTTCTTCAAATATTCCTTTCGGAAAATTACTTTAGGTTGTCGGTTTTTACACTAAGACTTGGCTAAGAGATGACGTGCCTGAATCAGGAGGACACAAACGCATGTAACAGGACCCAAGGGCAGAGGAGCAGGGTGGAGGGGATGATGTGGAGTCATCGCGTCGCTCTCCTGAAAAGACCAAGACGGGTCGACTCCCCTCGTAAAAACATCGATTAAATCTTCAACATGATGATTTCACCACATGTTCCATGCCGGTACTTCAGCTATCATCATTAGAAAGAAGGAAACTCGCTGACAGAAGCAGGGGAGTAAATGAGAACATGTTAACTTCCATATGTATGGTCATTTCTTTATTCGTGTGCGGTTTGATGATTATGAATTGATTCCTCCAAATAATTTTTGTACAGAAATACAATATAATTCGACAAAATTTCTGAATTCCCAAAGGGAAATTCAATGTTACCGTAACTCATATCATCCAAGAGTCGTGGACGGTGATGCTGTGAGTAGAAGGATCTCCAGCAGCAGTCAGTCTCGCAATTAATCTGAAGAAGCCTCTGACTGAAGATACAGATGCCCTGATGAAGCCTCGTGACTCGTTAAAGGTTCATTATCTGGGTTAGAAATCAACAACTTTGTTGTTCGTTTGCATGTCCTGGTTGACACCATCAGTTGTTGGCAAGCAGGTGCTAATCCACTTCACCTGCTCTGACCTCTCCTCTTTAAATCTCCGTCTGACTGTATGGTTGGGAACCAACAAACAGATGGCGCCTGGATAAATGTGCATCTATACCCACAGCAACATTAGACAGATTAGTGATGGGCTGTATTGGTTTCCAGTTAGTTGCTTCTGACAAGTTGCCAGTTTTAATATTTTTGTTGACTACGTCAACTGTTGGTGAGCATCTGTCAGACAGCCATCAGCTTTCAGTTCAAGCTAAACCCAAAGCAATGTGACCAGAGTTTCAAAGAGAATAGATGACTTGCACTGCTTAAAATTTAAAGATGTAATGCAAAAACAGCAAGATTTTTTTATGGACCCAACTGTTATTACTATGCATATGCCACGTTTCAATAGATTTCCACTGAAACGGTAAAACTGAAGATTATCCCGAGCTCTGTCCTGGACAAACAAAAGACAGACAAAAACATACGTAGCTAGAAATGACTTTCACCTCCCACCCCTCGAGTGGAGACTGCCTGCAGAATTCACAGAAATCAATAAATCATCACTATGAGCATCACAGCAAAAGATCCACAGCAAAATCTCAACAAGAAGCAGCATCCTCCCTCCAAATCCCTCAATATCTCCTCACCAGTCCAGTAACAAATATATATATGTGTGTGTGTGTGTGTGTGTGTGTGTGTGTGCGTGTGTGTGTGTGTGTGTGTGTGTGTGTGTGTGTGTGTATAAAAAAACCCAGTGGATAGATGCTGCAGTAGTGTCAATAAGCCTGAATGCAACAATCATTCCCATCAGGCCGAAGTACACACAAGGTGTCAGCCAAACAGCAGAGGTGTGGTAAGCACACGGAGAGCAAGGTCATTATTTGGATAGAGCAGCTGGAGTGGGAGAGTTGAGAGCTTAATGCTGTTTGAACATGGATCTGGCCGACTCTATTACGTACAGCAGAGCTGACAGAGTAATGGAATATTTGATCAGAATGCATAAGACACATCATCACCAATACCGTGTGGCTAATATCCTCATGCTGGAGAAGTCAACTTATATTTGGTGTGAATCTTGAGCGAACGTTTGTCTGAGAGAGTGGCATGATAAAATAAATAATTGCTTTTTTCTGCAGGACGGTTTCACTTCCAGGGCGAACAGCATGCTTCATTCCAGTACGGTGAGGAACCCAAATATCGGTGGGCTTTGGAGGTAAGGGTGTATGGTTAAAGCAAACTCACAAGACTATTAACGACACAAGGTTCACACTAATGAGATGAGACACTACCAACATTTTTAGAAAGACACACTAGTTATTTATTTATTTGGTTGTTGTTTTTTAGGGTCGTAGATAGATTGCAAATTATTTATCACCGGTTTTCCAATGAAGAATATCTATAATACTCACAACAAAGTACAAAATGCCTAGTCACACTATTACCTGCCATTTGCAACGCAGCCAATCTAGGAGCGCCATTCATTTTCCTTGGCTCTGATTGGCTAAACCCCCAAGAGCGGTGATATGAAAGGCCATAAACGATTGAATCAAAATGTTCCCACTCCACATATTGATGCATATTAATGCATGTTTGATCTGTTAAAGCAGGCAGTTGAGTGTTTGAGGGAAGAGAGGAAAGTACGTTTTTGCCGCCTAGATGAATATTTATTGTAGAAGAACATTTTCCTTAGCGTTCAGTATAAGTTGCTTGTACCAAGCAACATTTGAATACTATGATTTATTTTGGAAAGTTACTGCAAGGTAAAAGAAAAAAGATCTACTAAAACTAGCAGATAAAATAAAACAAATGTGGCCCTAATTGCACCATTATTTCTCTATTAAGTCATTATGCTATTCTAATGTCTTGACAATTAGCATCCAGCTAGTTATTACTGTGCATGTCCACCTCTGTTTTGCATGCGCGGATATGTCCGTGCACGTTTTGTTTTGTCTCTTCGGCAGCACGTGTGTGTTTGTCTGCGCTCACACACCACTGTATGTTAGCTTAGCATGTGGGTTTTATCAGAGAAGTTATCACGCTGACTAAGAGAAATTACACCTAGTCAAATAAACCCCAGATAACATCTCAGTCTAAACGCTACAATTACTAACTTTGTATTCCCTCCAAATACACACCCAGCTCAGACAAGGCCCCGAAGCCAGCTTCACTATTTAATGACTCAATAGATTGGTCGATATAATAGCCACTTGTATACTCAGGTGAACTTGCCTGCTGTGGTGAATACATAGCTTGGGTTTATAGCTATCAGTTAAAATAA
Source organism: Poecilia latipinna (assembly GCF_001443285.1). Classification (NCBI taxonomy): domain Eukaryota; kingdom Metazoa; phylum Chordata; class Actinopteri; order Cyprinodontiformes; family Poeciliidae; genus Poecilia; species Poecilia latipinna. The sequence goes on from NW_015112854.1 coordinate 436,420, forward strand.
ATGGAGCAAAAGCTGAGGTAGAATACAGCAAAAGGACCCCCCTCTTCAATGCAGACATAAACACCGCCGTGCTCAGAGGCGAGGCATGTGCACACACCGAGTAGCAAACAAAGAGTACAGGTCAGGAGATTTACTATGCAACACAAAACACTACAGCCCTGCCAGGAATTCATGCAATAGGAGATTTGAAAACAACGCCCCAAAAGATCAGCATGTGAATCCAAAGCGAATCTGTTCTCTTAAATCTCTTTGATTCTCTTTGGAGTGAGGCAGCGCAAGACCCACCATGAATCAGATGTAGCCGACAAGCCTACATAAAAGGGCCACAGATACCAAAAGAACACTATTTGAAAAGAATGTGCATGTTTTTCCACCACTGTTTGCATCTGAAAGCCCTTATTAAAGGGTTTGGCTGTTTTTCTGATGTAAAAAAATAGATCAAGATCAATCATTTTTGACAAAATACAGAATAAAAATGACTCCCGGGTTTGAGCTGTGGAATCCCTCCATCACCATTACACTGTTTGCCTGGAAATGTCACAATATTAAATATTAAAACCAGCTCCACCTTTCTTCCACTCTTGATAAGGAAGTGGCTTCACAAAACTACACACTCAATCTCACATATGTAATATGTCAGCTTTACTATGTTCAAAAATAAGACACATACAAATAAGGAACAATTAATTTATGTTTCCCGCGACTTTTAGTTTGCATTTTTTCTTTTCTTTCCTCGCTTCTGTTCACACTTCTTGTATCCACATTTCCTGACAAATTGCATATCACAAAAAGAAAATAATATTTTTAATCCTTTTTAGTCCTTCCTCTACACTTTTTTTTCCAGAAGTCTGCCAACATGATGACAACACTATGTCACGTCACATGTTGAGCAAACTGTCATTTTCATGCAACTTCATATTAATATGACGACATATGTAGGAAGGAAACGTTCAGTGACCACGTGACTGCATTTATGTGCCTCAGGGAAAGGCACAACATTAATCTGGTCTAATAAAAATACACTTCTACATAGTTTCAGATGACTTTAAACATCAAAACCAGTTAAGCTAATCTGGTACAACGGCGATTTACGACGACAGCATTGCATCTGGTCAGAATCTCTCAGTTTTAGCATCTTATATAGAGAAAAACAACATCAACAAATGTTTTTATGCTGTAATTTCAACCTCAGTGGCAGCAGGAACAACAGCTGAGTGGAAAGACCCACATTCACAGTGAGAGTTTACCCAAAGATGCTGAGGTTGATCCCAGCAGGCAGGAAGACCCGCCAACAGATGGCCTGTACGAATGCAGACGTCCGTCATCCTCAAAGCAGGTAAAGTTAAGCTGGAACCACTAGGAAACAGTAATTAACTTTTAATTTAGAATAAAATTCTTGTTTTATTAAGATTTGCTGGTTAAACACAAATAAAAAAGTACATAATTCTAATAATCCACTTAAATTTCAGGATTTTTGACAGGCACCTTTTATTTAGACTCAACGTTTGACGACCCGATATGACAAAGCGGTAGATTTCCTGTTCCAAAGTTATTCAAATGATATAAAACACACATGGAGAATTTCATAGCATCGCTGCCAGAATCGTTTTTGGACTTGTACAAAAGACAACCATCTCCATTCTGCATAACAGCAGGAGGAGAGTCATTTGTTGATCAAGGCGCTGCAGAAATAAGAGTTGCAATTACAACAGGTTTTTCCTCTCCGGGAGGCTAATGATAATTAGAGACAAACTACTGTCCGTGCATCCATCACACTGCAGGAAGCCAAATAATAAACTACTGTATGAGAGCATCCTATTGTCTTAAGACACACATGAGCACCAACTCTTGGAGTGATTTAAGCTGCTGTAATGTGTTGTTTGGGAAGAAAAGTAGCAGGATTAAGTCAAGGCAACAGATTTGGTGATTACACACAAACAGGCGTCCTGGAAAGCTGATGCTGCTGAGGCAAAAACAAAAAACAAACAAATAAACAGTCAGGTTAAAATATATGATGCCTTGTGTGATCTTTCCTTTGCTAGTTTGTCTAAGAACAAAACAAGCGTCTCTGTAAATCATATAAACATTGAGACATAAATTAAAAAATATACAGCTTTGCTATTGATACTTAGATTTTTTTTTTTTCTGTTAATCTTGAGAAACCTGTCCATATAAACTCCTTCTGGTTATTCATATCACAAATCCAGAGCGACGACATTCCACACAGCTGGGAATTTCTTAAAGAAAGACGGCAGTGAGGAACGACGGGCGTCCTGCACTGATGCCAGGACGACCCATAAATCTGCACTGGGAGTCTCTCCATGTCCTTCTTTTCAAAACAACAATGGCGGACAAAGAAGATGGAGCAGTCTTGCTGAGCGAGCAAATACTTCAAATTGAAGTAGCATCTCTCGTCTTTCTTGTAGGCTGAAGTCATCCAATGTTGTTTCTGCTTTTAACTCATGCTGTTTGTGACATACGTCATTACATCGGTCGCTCAACCTGCAAGCATATAAGTGGGACAACACTGGACTGTGACTAACTTGCTTTGCAAGTCAAAGGTGCTACAGACGCAGGCTGACTTCCAACTCCTGCAAAACGCATGGAGGCTACAAAGAATCTAAGAATCTCATTTCAATCACACTTTTTCCTTGTAGTAAACTTTGCAACGATATACAGCACTTCGAACTGGTGATGCCCTGATCGATCAGCCGGTCTGATTTCCTTAACTCTGGCTGATCAACCAAAAATTAGCTGTGAAACTGATCTTGTCCACCTCTGCAAAGGTCAGAAAATCATCCGCTTTCCCTTTTTTGCTTTGTGAAAAAGGAGATTCACCCATCAAGATATGTCAAAACCTTTCGTTCATTTTCTACTATCTATTCAATGACTGTGGGTGTCGGTGATAATGACCACATGACTGTGGAGTGAGTAGTTTTTTCCCCCCCAAGATTGTGGAGGCCACAGAACAATTCCATGTGAAAAATCATTGTTAATTTCATAGTACTAACTTTCTGACATATTATTTCTTTCACTTTATACAAACGTACCTGTTTTTAGCTACTGTGCAACTCTTGCTAGTCTCTCAGTCATTGCAAATCAAGGTAAAAAATAAAGCAAGTAAGCGACAAGCATGCATAAACCAGCGTTTCGAGCTTGATCTTTAAATTCTTATCGTGATGCTAATTATAAATGAGCTCTATACGTCTGCTGACAGTCTGATAATAGGGTTTCTCTGCAGCAGCAGCAGCGAGTCATTATTCCACTCAGCATTCCACTATCTTCCGAAGGCCATCAGTCACCGGGAGTCACAACATTAACTACTTGATGAGCCCTCAATCAAAAGACAAGCTCATGCTGCTGTCATCTAAATAAAACCCAACCATTCTCACTTCGCCTGTTTCCACCTCAGGCGTACCTTTTTTGCTGATTTCCTGGGGCAAACGGAGGAGTAAAGCTTTTTTTTTAAACTCGATTTTGCTCGTTTTTTTTTTTTTTTTTTTGGGGGGTCGAGGGGGTTCGTTAAACTTCCAGGAACAGATCTTAAGTCTGGGGTTTTGCAGTTATTTAAGTACATTTGTAAGGTTTTAATTGTTGGGTAGCAGGCAGG
>NW_015112855.1:0-2435 GCF_001443285.1 Poecilia latipinna
ATCATTACAAGAAACCGTTTATCTGCTGTCATTGACTAAACTGAGCATTCACAGTTTGAATCTGCACAGCTCTGTGCTATGCTAGCTGCAGCATGGCACAAATCGAGGGGGAGGAAGGATGAGCAGCACCACATGAGATTGTGATTGACAGCACTAAAACTCTCCTGCCACTGACTNTTAAACGGACTGGAAACGTCACCTACCACACAATGCGAAAACACAGAAAAGCATAGTTTAAAAGTAAATCCATTTGGACAAAATGCATTGTGTAATGTGTATATATGCATAATATTTCATTACAAACAGACTTATTCTTTGAAAAACTTACATTTTCAAGATGCGCGCTCAACACTACCTGTATTATATAGTCAAATTTTTTAATTGACACAAAGGCAACCCCACCAAAAGGTAGGGTATCAAAAAATTGAGAAAAACTCTTGTTGTTCCTCTCCACGGAAATCTTTAGTAAAAGGCGAAAGATTTATACGATTTGAAGAGAAACAAGAGTGCATGACCCAAACAAGCTGTAGACGCCCTATTTCTGTCGCCATCACACCCGTTTCACTTACGGTGCTATTTGACTGGCAAACATAAGAACTCGTTTAAGCCTCAAAAATAAAAATAAAAAACCCTCACAGTCATTCATTAAGTCTAGTGAAAACTTTACATGGACAACGTAATAACACGACATTACGTGTTCAACGCATAGTTTAACAGCAAATCCATTTGGACACAATGCATTGTGGGAACGCAAAGGAAATCACCACGCCGTTATATTATTTTAACCACTCTATTTTTTCGCAAACCCTGTGTACTGTAAAAATTAAGACAGTGTACGCTTTTATATAATGTAGCACAACGACTAAATTTTTATTTGGTTTTAACGCTCCCTGTAAGAATTTAGAAAAGGTGTTTTCTATTTCAAGGATTCATACCTGCGCACAGCGTTTTTAACCGAATAAGCATGCAAGAGTCAACACAATCTAGGATCTCTGAGGAAGTTTTTTAAAAAGAAAAAAAAGCAAACGTACTAAAACAAAAAAACACCTCTTAAATATATAACTGTTTTAACACGGTGACCATATTATTTAAAAATTGAGTAACTAGGGTTTTGAAGGAGAACTGAACAGCTCTCACAAAAAATTTATTTCCTAATGTGGAACATTGAAAAGGCTGGGCATGTTAAAAATACCATAACTGAGTGGAAATGGTTTACGTCATTTTCTTAACACCAAACATAGACTGTTCAGTTCTAATCATAAATCTTATTCAGAGAGTTTCAGTATAAGGGGGACGTATTCGTAGTGAATTCTCCCACAGTTAATATTTCATCTCCTGTCTCCGAAGCTGCCACTTCCATGTAAGGTAAGGGCAGAAATAGCATGATTTCGGTTGACGTAGTTGTTCATGTAGAACTTTAAAAACTGCCTTAATTCACAGTGTTTATGTTAAATACCAAGAGGAACCGCATGTTTAACTTCTAATTCACCTCAATTAGAAGCTTAGTCATATTTAAAGGCTACCTACATTTTCAGTCTCGCGGTCAAGACGCTGGTTGTGCTCCCGTCAAAGTTCTCTCATTGGACAGACAGCTGATCTCCAGTCAGTGTCGGTAACGGCGGCAGCCAATAGCAGGAGAAAGACAAAGAGAACAGTCAGCTGCAACTGATCCAGAATCAGGGCTAAATATTATAAACACCATCCATGTTGATAGTTTCTCTTCGACAGAAGAACATAGATCTCATCACTGACACTCTGCGGATTGGAGTGGTATTACACAATGGTCTCCTTTCTTTTCTTAGCGCCCACATTTATAGGCATATTCCCAATGAGTCTCGTTTGATTGAAAGTATATTTTGAAAATAACCTTATTTACAATGAGCCCTCATTATTTATTTATTTTTATTGCTGATTTAATTATAATTTGAAATGTCTTTATCAGCATGTATAAAATCATAATTAAAGCCATTCATTTAAGTAGGATTTTCATCAATCTATCAGGTTTAAAATTTTGAATCATACTTGACTTAAGAATATCTTAAAAGTAAAATTAAATGTAACTTACAAACATTTGCTGCTGTTGTAAAATGTGACAAGAAATGTTGCTTGCTTGGAGAAGAGCTATAATGAAATAATTTTGGTTTAATAATTTTTAGGGCTGAAACGATTCCTCGAGTGATTCGAGTACCTCGATTATTAAAATTCCTCGAGGCAAATTGATCTGCCTTGAAGCCTCGTTAAATCATATTTTATTATTTAGCACACCGCGTTCCGGCCGGGTTATTACTTGTGTTGCACAGCGCTCTCACTTCCGCCTGAGTTGTTGACGAAAGCTAACTGTTAGCAGCAGGGGCGCTGCCAGGAATCGTGGGCCCCCTGACAAAAAATTTGTTTGGGTCCCCTGCGCAGCTGCTGTTACAATTTTTTGAGTCTAT
>NW_015112855.1:7144-8948 GCF_001443285.1 Poecilia latipinna
AACAAAAAATAAATAAATTGTGGAGGCCCCCTCTGTTGGTCAGGGCCCCTAGAATTGTCATCACTTTCCCCCCCCTATACCGCGCCCCCTGGTGACGAATGCAGGAGTCAAATCGCTAACATAAACACAACCGCTATAAATGCCTGGGCAAGGTGAGATTAATATGCGACTGTAAAGTCAATTATATGTAGACCTTTATGCACACATGACTGGGAAACACTTTTCGGGGTAAAAACACTGATCTGCAACACATAAAATGAATAGAGCTGCTAAACAATAAAGCCAGATTATTTAGCACGTCTTTTTTTTCTTTTTTTTTTTAAATCCAATTTTTTTTTTTTTACTTCCATTCGCAACGAGTTCATGAAACACACCGGAGTACCTGTCACCGACTCCTGCCTCATCACCTCCCAAAGACGAAGCTGAAGGTTATGCGTCATACCAATTTTATTTATAAAAGGACTTAGAAAAACCCAGAGGACCAAAGTGCTGTACATATGTAATACAAATATGATCATAAAAATCAATAAGCAGTAAATAAATCTTTACCAGAGATAAATGTGGCCAGCGCAGTATTTGTTTACGCACTGAGTTTCTTCTAATTTATTAGCATCTGCTGTTATTCTTTAATGTCTGCCTTTCTTTCTGCAAAATACTTTGAATTATGTTGTACATAAATTATGCTTTAGCCTCCAAATGATTGTGGCTCCTGTAGCTCCATTATGTCAGAAAAGGGTTTCTGTTGTACATGTGCCACCTATACTAGTAATTAAATCCAGAGGTCCTTAAGGTACATTTAGATAATATTTATGACCACCTAAGGTGTAATAGCTGCAGATTTTTTTTGTTTACAGTATTTGAAGGATATTAGAATATTTCTCAACATCCTCAGATCCTTAAGTACTCAAGGTATTTATTTATTTTTTTTTATAAAACTGCATAAAAGCTAATCAGTAAAATCACTGAAAAAAAATTGGTCTGTATCTTTAAAGTTCACCCACAAGATAACACAGCATTAGACTCTTAAAAATAAAAAGAAGGGTTAAAATCTAAAACACAGCAGATGTGTCCAAAATTGGATTATTTCAGTTGTAAAGCAACAAAAACAAAAAAGATCATGCTAATTCGCTTCTATCCTGTAGGGTAAAGAATATTAATTTTGTATGCCTGAATCATTAAAAATTTGCAGCATTTAGACCCAGTACACAAAAAAATGTTGCGTTTCAGCAGGAAGTAAAAGGAGGCAGGAGTGTTACCAAAATGTTTACTTTATTTTTCAGCTTTTCTTTTAATCCAGGACAACTCATTCAAGAATAATCAAGAAGAATTAAGCACTAATATGTTTATTAGATTTTTCTCTCTTTTTACATTTTGTCAGAGATGGATGGTGAATTTTTATCCAGAACTCAACATAAAACAAACAAACAAAAAAAAAAGAATATATAATAACAATACATTAATAATTAATTCAATACAATGAAGTGTGGCGTCTGACAGAATAACAATGGCCCAGAAGGTGTAGGTTTGTTGTTTTCACTGCTTCCTCCGTGGTACTGCAACAATCACCAGCACTAACTCAACTCAATCAACGACGGCAGAGGAAGAAAACGGAGTGCGCTCACAAAGTTCTGCACCCCAGCCTCCCAAAGAGGAAACACTTTTTTTTATTTAAATAATATTTTATCAAAGCTTCTGTTTTTATCTTCATAAAATGTTTCTAAAACGTATCTGTCTTTAAACTTTTTTTTTTTTTTTTTTTTTTTTATTTTTTGGTTTTTCTCCCTTTTCAGAGTTTTTTCTTTTT